>NW_026562196.1:0-91796 GCF_027943255.1 Anastrepha obliqua
TCAATGAGGCTTTTATGTGACATTTTCTGATTGTTTTACATCCAATTTCCAACCAATCGCCAAAAAAGTGTACATTGTTGGAAAGAAGAGAGTCTTATCTAACTTTTAATGAAAGTTTCAGCGAAATCGGAGCAGAATTGAGGGAACTATGCGACTTTTACCGCCAAAAATGTTCAGAAAAATTCGAGTCAGAAAGGCTTTTTTCTGACATTTGTGATTGTTTCACATCCAATTTCCAACCAATTGCCAAAGAAGTGTACATTGTTGGAAAGAGGAGAGTCTTACCTAACTTTTAATGAAAGTTTCAGTGAAATCGGAGCAGAATTGAGGGAACTATGGGACTTTTACCGCCAAAAAAAGTTTCAAAAAAATTCGAGTCAATGAGGCTTTTATGTGACATTTTCTGATTGTTTTACATCCCAATCGCCAAAAAGTGTACATTGTTGGAAAGAAGAGAGTCTTATCTAACTTTTAATGAAAGTTTCAGCGAAATCGGAGCAGAATTGAGGGAACTATGCGACTTTTACCGCCAAAAATGTTCAGAAAAATTCGAGTCAGAAAGGCTTTTTTCTGACATTTTGTGATTGTTTCACATCCAATTTCCAACCAATTGCCAAAGAAGTGTACATTGTTGGAAAGAGGAGAGTCTTACCTAACTTTTAATCAAAGTTTCAGCGAAATCGGAGCAGAATTGAGGGAACTATGCGACTTTTACCGCCAAAAATGTTCAGAAAAATTCGAGTCAGAAAGGCTTTTTTCTGACATTTTGTGATTGTTTCACATCCAATTTCCAACCAATTGCCAAAGAAGTGTACATTGTTGGAAAGAGGAGAGTCTTACCTAACTTTTAATCAAAGTTTCAGCGAAATCGGAGCAGAATTGAGGGAACTATGGGACTTTTACCGCCAAAAAAAGTTTCAAAAAAATTCGAGTCAATGAGGCTTTTATGTGACATTTTCTGATTGTTTTACATCCAATTTCCAACCAATCGCCAAAAAAGTGTACATTGTTGGAAAGAAGAGAGTCTTATCTAACTTTTAATGAAAGTTTCAGCGAAATCGGAGCAGAATTGAGGGAACTATGCGACTTTTACCGCCAAAAATGTTCAGAAAAATTCGAGTCAGAAAGGCTTTTTTCTGACATTTTCTGATTGTTTCACATCCAATTTCCAACCAATTGCGAAAGAAGTGTACATTGTTGGAAAGAGGAGAGTCTTATCTAACTTCTAATCAAAGTTTCAGCGAAATCGGAGCAGAATTGAGGGAACTATGCGACTTTTACCGCCAAAAATGTTCAGAAAAATTCGAGTCAGAAAGGCTTTTTTCTGACATTTTGTGATTGTTTCACATCCAATTTCCAACCAATTGCCAAAGAAGTGTACATTGTTGGAAAGAGGAGAGTCTTACCTAACTTTTAATCAAAGTTTCAGCGAAATCGGAGCAGAATTGAGGGAACTATGCGACTTTTACCGCCAAAAATGTTCAGAAAAATTCGAGTCAGAAAGGCTTTTTTCTGACATTTTGTGATTGTTTCACATCCAATTTCCAACCAATTGCCAAAGAAGTGTACATTGTTGGAAAGAGGAGAGTCTTACCTAACTTTTAATGAAAGTTTCAGTGAAATCGGAGCAGAATTGAGGGAACTATGGGGACTTTTACCGCCAAAAAAAGTTTCAAAAAAATTCGAGTCAATGAGGCTTTTATGTGACATTTTCTGATTGTTTTTACATCCAATTTCCAACCAATTGCCAAAGAAGTGTACATTGTTGGAAAGAGGAGAGGTCTTACCTAACTTCTAATCAAAAGTTTCAGCGAAATCGGAGCAGAATTGAGGGAACTATGGGACTTTTACCGCCAAAAATGTTCAGAAAAATTCGAGTCAGAAAGGCTTTTTTCTGACATTTTGTGATTGTTTCACATCCAATTTCCAACCAATTGCCAAAGAAGTGTACATTGTTGGAAAGAGGAGAGTCTTACCTAACTTCTAATCAAAGTTTCAGCGAAATCGGAGCAGAATTGAGGGAACTATGCGACTTTTACCGCCAAAAATGTTCAGAAAAATTCGAGTCAGAAAGGCTTTTTTCTGACATTTTGTGATTGTTTCACATCCAATTTCCAACCAATTGCCAAAGAAGTGTACATTGTTGGAAAGAGGAGAGTCTTACCTAACTTTTAATGAAAGTTTCAGTGAAATCGGAGCAGAATTGAGGGAACTATGGGACTTTTACCGCCAAAAAAAGTTTCAAAAAAATTCGAGTCAATGAGGCTTTTATGTGACATTTTCTGATTGTTTTACATCCCAATCGCCAAAAAAGTGTACATTGTTGGAAAGAAGAGAGTCTTATCTAACTTTTAATGAAAGTTTCAGCGAAATCGGAGCAGAATTGAGGGAACTATGCGACTTTTACCGCCAAAAAGTTCAGAAAAATTCGAGTCAGAAAGGCTTTTTTCTGACATTTTGTGATTGTTTCACATCCAATTTCCAACCAATTGCCAAAGAAGTGTACATTGTTGGAAAGAGGAGAGTCTTACCTAACTTTTAATGAAAGTTTCAGTGAAATCGGAGCAGAATTGAGGGAACTATGGGACTTTTACCGCCAAAAAAAGTTTCAAAAAAATTCGAGTCAATGAGGCTTTTATGTGACATTTTCTGATTGTTTTACATCCAATTTCCAACCAATTGCCAAAGAAGTGTACATTGTTGGAAAGAGGAGAGTCTTATCTAACTTCTAATCAAAGTTTCAGCGAAATCGGAGCAGAATTGAGGGAACTATGCGACTTTTACCGCCAAAAATGTTCAGAAAAATTCGAGTCAGAAAGGCTTTTTTCTGACATTTTGTGATTGTTTCACATCCAATTTCCAACCGAATTGCCAAAGAAGTGTACATTGTTGGAAAGAGGAGAGTCTTATCTAACTTTTAATGAAAGTTTCAGCGAAATCGGGGCAGAATTGAGGGAACTATGCGACTTTTACCGCCAAAAATGTTCAGAAAAATTCGAGTCAGAAAGGCTTTTTTCTGAAATTTTGTGATTGTTTCACATCCAATTTCCAACCAATTGCCAAAGAAGTGTACATTGTTGGAAAGAGGAGAGTCTTACCTAACTTTTAATCAAAGTTTCAGCGAAATCGGAGCAGAATTGAGGGAACTATGGGACTTTTACCGCCAAAAAAAGTTTCAAAAAAATTCGAGTCAATGAGGCTTTTATGTGACATTTTCTGATTGTTTTACATCCAATTTCCAACCAATCGCCAAAAAAGTGTACATTGTTGGAAAGAAGAGAGTCTTATCTAACTTTTAATGAAAGTTTCAGCGAAATCGGAGCAGAATTGAGGGAACTATGCGACTTTTACCGCCAAAAATGTTCAGAAAAATTCGAGTCAGAAAGGCTTTTTTCTGACATTTTCTGATTGTTTTACATCCAATTTCCAACCAATTGCCAAGAAGTGTACATTGTTGGAAAGAGGAGAGTCTTATCTAACTTCTAATCAAAGTTTCAGCGAAATCGGAGCAGAATTGAGGGAACTATGCGACTTTTACCGCCAAAAATGTTCAGAAAAATTCGAGTCAGAAAGGCTTTTTTCTGACATTTTGTGATTGTTTCACATCCAATTTCCAACCAATTGCCAAAGAAGTGTACATTGTTGGAAAGAGGAGAGTCTTACCTAACTTTTAATCAAAGTTTCAGCGAAATCGGAGCAGAATTGAGGGAACTATGCGACTTTTACCGCCAAAAATGTTCAGAAAAATTCGAGTCAGAAAGGCTTTTTTCTGACATTTTGTGATTGTTTCACATCCAATTTCCAACCAATTGCCAAAGAAGTGTACATTGTTGGAAAGAGGAGAGTCTTACCTAACTTTTAATGAAAGTTTCAGTGAAATCGGAGCAGAATTGAGGGAACTATGGGACTTTTACCGCCAAAAAAAGTTTCAAAAAAATTCGAGTCAATGAGGCTTTTATGTGACATTTTCTGATTGTTTTACATCCAATTTCCAACCAATTGCCAAAGAAGTGTACATTGTTGGAAAGAGGAGAGTCTTATCTAACTTCTAATCAAAGTTTCAGCGAAATCGGAGCAGAATTGAGGGAACTATGCGACTTTTTACCGCCAAAAATGTTCAGAAAAATTCGAGTCAGAAAGGCTTTTTTCTGACATTTTGTGATTGTTTCACATCCAATTTCCAACCAATTGCCAAAGAAGTGTACATTGTTGGAAAGAGGAGAGTCTTACCTAACTTTTAATCAAAGTTTCAGCGAAATCGGAGCAGAATTGAGGGAACTATGGGACTTTTACCGCCAAAAAAAGTTTCAAAAAAATTCGAGTCAATGAGGCTTTTATGTGACATTTTCTGATTGTTTTACATCCAATTTCCAACCAATCGCCAAAAAAGTGTACATTGTTGGAAAGAAGAGAGTCTTATCTAACTTTTAATGAAAGTTTCAGCGAAATCGGAGCAGAATTGAGGGAACTATGCGACTTTTTACCGCCAAAAATGTTCAGAAAAATTCGAGTCAGAAGGCTTTTTTCTGACATTTTCTGATTGTTTCACATCCAATTTCCAACCAATTGCCAAAGAAGTGTACATTGTTGGAAAGAGGAGAGTCTTATCTAACTTCTAATCAAAGTTTCAGCGAAATCGGAGCAGAATTGAGGGAACTATGCGACTTTTACCGCCAAAAATGTTCAGAAAAATTCGAGTCAGAAAGGCTTTTTTCTGACATTTTGTGATTGTTTCACATCCAATTTCCAACCAATTGCCAAAGAAGTGTACATTGTTGGAAAGAGGAGAGTCTTACCTAACTTTTAATCAAAGTTTCAGCGAAATCGGAGCAGAATTGAGGGAACTATGCGACTTTTACCGCCAAAAATGTTCAGAAAAATTCGAGTCAGAAAGGCTTTTTTCTGACATTTTGTGATTGTTTCACATCCAATTTCCAACCAATTGCCAAAGAAGTGTACATTGTTGGAAAGAGGAGAGTCTTACCTAACTTTTAATGAAAGTTTCAGTGAAATCGGAGCAGAATTGAGGGAACTATGGGACTTTTACCGCCAAAAAAAGTTTCAAAAAAATTCGAGTCAATGAGGCTTTTATGTGACATTTTCTGATTGTTTTACATCCAATTTCCAACCAATTGCCAAAGAAGTGTACATTGTTGGAAAGAGGAGAGTCTTACCTAACTTTTAATCAAAGTTTCAGCGAAATCGGAGCAGAATTGAGGGAACTATGGGACTTTTACCGCCAAAAATGTTCAGAAAAATTCGAGTCAGAAAGGCTTTTTTCTGACATTTTGTGATTGTTTCACATCCAATTTCCAACCAATTGCCAAAGAAGTGTACATTGTTGGAAAGAGGAGAGTCTTACCTAACTTCTAATCAAAGTTTCAGCGAAATCGGAGCAGAATTGAGGGAACTATGCGACTTTTACCGCCAAAAATGTTCAGAAAAATTCGAGTCAGAAAGGCTTTTTTCTGACATTTTGTGATTGTTTCACATCCAATTTCCAACCAATTGCCAAAGAAGTGTACATTGTTGGAAAGAGGAGAGTCTTACCTAACTTTTAATGAAAGTTTCAGTGAAATGGGAGCAGAATTGAGGGAACTATGGGACTTTTACCGCCAAAAAAAGTTTCAAAAAAATTCGAGTCAATGAGGCTTTTATGTGACATTTTCTGATTGTTTTACATCCCAATCGCCAAAAAAGTGTACATTGTTGGAAAGAAGAGAGTCTTATCTAACTTTTAATGAAAGTTTCAGCGAAATCGGAGCAGAATTGAGGGAACTATGCGACTTTTACCGCCAAAAATGTTCAGAAAAATTCGAGTCAGAAAGGCTTTTTTCTGACATTTTGTGATTGTTTCACATCCAATTTCCAACCAATTGCCAAAGAAGTGTACATTGTTGGAAAGAGGAGAGTCTTACCTAACTTTTTATGAAAGTTTCAGTGAAATCGGAGCAGAATTGAGGGAACTATGGGACTTTTACCGCCAAAAAAAGTTTCAAAAAAATTCGAGTCAATGAGGCTTTTATGTGACATTTTCTGATTGTTTTACATCCAATTTCCAACCAATTGCCAAAGAAGTGTACATTGTTGGAAAGAGGAGAGTCTTATCTAACTTCTAATCAAAGTTTCAGCGAAATCGGAGCAGAATTGAGGGAACTATGCGACTTTTACCGCCAAAAATGTTCAGAAAAATTCGAGTCAGAAAGGCTTTTTTCTGACATTTTGTGATTGTTTCACATCCAATTTCCAACCAATTGCCAAAGAAGTGTACATTGTTGGAAAGAGGAGAGTCTTATCTAACTTTTAATCAAAGTTTCAGCGAAATCGGAGCAGAATTGAGGGAACTATGCGACTTTTACCGCCAAAAAATGTTCAGAAAAATTCGAGTCAGAAAGGCTTTTTTCTGAAATTTTGTGATTGTTTCACATCCAATTTCCAACCAATTGCCAAAGAAGTGTACATTGTTGGAAAGAGGAGAGTCTTACCTAACTTTTAATCAAAGTTTCAGCGAAATCGGAGCAGAATTGAGGGAACTATGGGACTTTTACCGCCAAAAAAAGTTTCAAAAAATTCGAGTCAATGAGGCTTTTATGTGACATTTTCTGATTGTTTTACATCCAATTTCCAACCAATCGCCAAAAAAGTGTACATTGTTGGAAAGAAGAGAGTCTTATCTAACTTTTAATGAAAGTTTCAGCGAAATCGGAGCAGAATTGAGGGAACTATGCGACTTTACCGCCAAAAATGTTCAGAAAAATTCGAGTCAGAAAGGCTTTTTTCTGACATTTTCTGATTGTTTTACATCCAATTTCCAACCAATTGCCAAAGAAGTGTACATTGTTGGAAAGAGGAGAGTCTTATCTAACTTCTAATCAAAGTTTCAGCGAAATCGGAGCAGAATTGAGGGAACTATGCGACTTTTACCGCCAAAAATGTTCAGAAAAATTCGAGTCAGAAAGGCTTTTTTCTGACATTTTGTGATTGTTTCACATCCAATTTCCAACCAATTGCCAAAGAAGTGTACATTGTTGGAAAGAGGAGAGTCTTACCTAACTTTTAATCAAAGTTTCAGCGAATCGGAGCAGAATTGAGGGAACTATGCGACTTTTACCGCCAAAAATGTTCAGAAAAATTCGAGTCAGAAAGGCTTTTTTCTGACATTTTGTGATTGTTTCACATCCAATTTCCAACCAATTGCCAAAGATAGTGTACATTGTTGGAAAGAGGAGAGTCTTACCTAACTTTTAATGAAAGTTTCAGTGAAATCGGAGCAGAATTGAGGGAACTATGGGACTTTTACCGCCAAAAAAAGTTTCAAAAAAATTCGAGTCAATGAGGCTTTTATGTGACATTTTCTGATTGTTTTACATCCAATTTCCAACCAATTGCCAAGAAGTGTACATTGTTGGAAAGAGGAGAGTCTTACCTAACTTTTAATCAAAGTTTCAGCGAAATCGGAGCAGAATTGAGGGAACTATGGGACTTTTACCGCCAAAAATGTTCAGAAAAATTCGAGTCAGAAAGGCTTTTTTCTGACATTTTGTGATTGTTTCACATCCAATTTCCAACCAATTGCCAAAGAAGTGTACACTGTTGGAAAGAGGAGAGTCTTACCTAACTTCTAATCAAAGTTTCAGCGAAATCGGAGCAGAATTGAGGGAACTATGCGACTTTTACCGCCAAAAATGTTCAGAAAAATTCGAGTCAGAAAGGCTTTTTTCTGACATTTTGTGATTGTTTCACATCCAATTTCCAACCAATTGCCAAAGAAGTGTACATTGTTGGAAAGAGGAGAGTCTTACCTAACTTTTAATGAAAGTTTCAGTGAAATCGGAGCAGAATTGAGGGAACTATGGGACTTTTACCGCCAAAAAAAGTTTCAAAAAATTCGAGTCAATGAGGCTTTTATGTGACATTTTCTGATTGTTTTACATCCAATTTCCAACCAATTGTCAAAGAAGTGTACATTGTTGGAAAGAGGAGAGTCTTATCTAACTTTTAATCAAAGTTTCAGCGAAATCGGAGCAGAAATTGAGGGAACTATGCGACTTTTACCGCCAAAAATGTTCAGAAAAATTCGAGTCAGAAAGGCTTTTTTCTGACATTTTGTGATTGTTTCACATCCAATTTCCAACCAATTGCCAAAGAAGTGTACATTGTTGGAAAGAGGAGAGTCTTACCTAACTTTTAATCAAAGTTTCAGCGAATCGGAGCAGAATTGAGGGAACTATGGGACTTTTACCGCCAAAAAAAGTTTCAAAAAAATTCGAGTCAATGAGGCTTTTATGTGACATTTTCTGATTGTTTTACATCCAAATTCCAACCAATTGCCAAAGAAGTGTACATTGTTGGAAAGAAGAGAGTCTTATCTAACTTCTAATCAAAGTTTCAGCGAAATCGGAGCAGAATTGAGGGAACTATGCGACTTTTACCGCCAAAAATGTTCAGAAAAATTCGAGTCAGAAAGGCTTTTTTCTGACATTTTGTGATTGTTTCACATCCAATTTCCAACCAATTGCCAAAGAAGTGTACATTGTTGGAAAGAGGAGAGTCTTATCTAACTTTTAATCAAAGTTTCAGCGAAATCGGAGCAGAATTGAGGGAACTATGCGACTTTTACCGCCAAAAATGTTCAGAAAAATTCGAGTCAGAAAGGCTTTTTTCTGACATTTTGTGATTGTTTCACATCCAATTTCCAACAATTGCCAAAGAAGTGTACATTGTTGGAAAGAGGAGAGTCTTACCTAACTTTTAATCAAAGTTTCAGCGAAATCGGAGCAGAATTGAGGGAAACTATGGGACTTTTACCGCCAAAAAAAGTTTCAAAAAAATTCGAGTCAATGAGGCTTTTATGTGACATTTTCTGATTGTTTTACATCCAATTTCCAACCAATCGCCAAAAAAGTGTACATTGTTGGAAAGAAGAGAGTCTTATCTAACTTTTAATGAAAGTTTCAGCGAAATCGGAGCAGAATTGAGGGAACTATGCGACTTTTACCGCCAAAAATGTTCAGAAAAATTCGAGTCAGAAAGGCTTTTTTCTGACATTTTCTGATTGTTTTACATCCAATTTCCAACCAATTGCCAAAGAAGTGTACATTGTTGGAAAGAGGAGAGTCTTATCTAACTTCTAATCAAAGTTTCAGCGAAATCGGAGCAGAACTGAGGGAACTATGCGACTTTTACCGCCAAAAATGTTCAGAAAAATTCGAGTCAGAAAGGCTTTTTTCTGACATTTTGTGATTGTTTCACATCCAATTTCCAACCAATTGCCAAAGAAGTGTACATTGTTGGAAAGAGGAGAGTCTTACCTAACTTCTAATCAAAGTTTCAGCGAAATCGGAGCAGAATTGAGGGAACTATGCGACTTTTACCGCCAAAAATGTTCAGAAAAATTCGAGTCAGAAAGGCTTTTTTCTGACATTTTGTGATTGTTTCACATCCAATTTCCAACCAATTGCCAAAGAAGTGTACATTGTTGGAAAGAGGAGAGTCTTACCTAACTTTTAATGAAAGTTTCAGTGAAATCGGAGCAGAATTGAGGGAACTATGGGACTTTTACCGCCAAAAAAAGTTTCAAAAAAATTCGAGTCAATGAGGCTTTTATGTGACATTTTCTGATTGTTTTACATCCAATTTCCAACCAATTGTCAAAGAAGTGTACATTGTTGGAAAGAGGAGAGTCTTATCTAACTTTTAATCAAAGTTTCAGCGAAATCGGAGCAGAATTGAGGGAACTATGCGACTTTTACCGCCAAAAATGTTCAGAAAAATTCGAGTCAGAAAGGCTTTTTTCTGACATTTTGTGATTGTTTCACATCCAATTTCCAACCAATTGCCAAAGAAGTGTACATTGTTGGAAAGAGGAGAGTCTTACCTAACTTTTAATCAAAGTTTCAGCGAAATCGGAGCAGAATTGAGGGAACTATGGGACTTTTACCGCCAAAAAAAGTTTCAAAAAAATTCGAGTCAATGAGGCTTTTATGTGACATTTTCTGATTGTTTTACATCCAATTTCCAACCAATTGCCAAAGAAGTGTACATTGTTGGAAAGAAGAGAGTCTTATCTAACTTCTAATCAAAGTTTCAGCGAAATCGGAGCAGAATTGAGGGAACTATGCGACTTTTACCGCCAAAAATGTTCAGAAAAATTCGAGTCAGAAAGGCTTTTTTCTGACATTTTCTGATTGTTTTACATCCAATTTCCAACCAATTGCCAAAGAAGTGTACATTGTTGGAAAGAGGAGAGTCTTATCTAACTTCTAATCAAAGTTTCAGCGAAATCGGAGCAGAATTGAGGGAACTATGCGACTTTTACCGCCAAAAATGTTCAGAAAAATTCGAGTCAGAAAGGCTTTTTTCTGACATTTTGTGATTGTTTCACATCCAATTTCCAACCAATTGCCAAAGAAGTGTACATTGTTGGAAAGAGGAGAGTCTTACCTAACTTTTAATCAAAGTTTCAGCGAAATCGGAGCAGAATTGAGGGAACTATGGGACTTTTACCGCCAAAAATGTTCAGAAAAATTCGAGTCAATGAGGCTTTTATGTGACATTTTCTGATTGTTTTACATCCAATTTCCAACCAATCGCCAAAAAAGTGTACATTGTTGGAAAGAAGAGAGTCTTACCTAACTTTTAATGAAAGTTTCAGCGAAATCGGAGCAGAATTGAGGGAACTATGCGACTTTTACCGCCAAAAATGTTCAGAAAAATTCGAGTCAGAAAGGCTTTTTTCTGACATTTTCTGATTGTTTTACATCCAATTTCCAACCAATTGCCAAAGAAGTGTACATTGTTGGAAAGAGGAGAGTCTTATCTAACTTCTAATCAAAGTTTCAGCGAAATCGGAGCAGAATTGAGGGAACTATGCGACTTTTACCGCCAAAAATGTTCAGAAAAATTCGAGTCAGAAAGGCTTTTTTCTGACATTTTGTGATTGTTTCACATCCAATTTCCAACCAATTGCCAAAGAAGTGTACATTGTTGGAAAGAGGAGAGTCTTACCTAACTTCTAATCAAAGTTTCAGCGAAATCGGAGCAGAATTGAGGGAACTATGCGACTTTTACCGCCAAAAATGTTCAGAAAAATTCGAGTCAGAAAGGCTTTTTTCTGACATTTTGTGATTGTTTCACATCCAATTTCCAACCAATTGCCAAAGAAGTGTACATTGTTGGAAAGAGGAGAGTCTTACCTAACTTTTAATGAAAGTTTCAGTGAAATCGGGGCAGAATTGAGGGAACTATGGGACTTTTACCGCCAAAAAAAGTTTCAAAAAAATTCGAGTCAATGAGGCTTTTATGTGACATTTTCTGATTGTTTTACATCCAATTTCCAACCAATTGCCAAAGAAGTGTACATTGTTGGAAAGAGGAGAGTCTTACCTAACTTTTAATTAAAGTTTCAGCGAAATCGGAGCAGAATTGAGGGAACTATGGGACTTTTACCGCCAAAAATGTTCAGAAAAATTCGAGTCAGAAAGGCTTTTTTCTGACATTTTGTGATTGTTTCACATCCAATTTCCAACCAATTGCCAAAGAAGTGTACATTGTTGGAAAGAGGAGAGTCTTACCTAACTTTTAATCAAAGTTTCAGCGAAATCGGAGCAGAATTGAGGGAACTATGCGACTTTTACCGCCAAAAATGTTCAGAAAAATTCGAGTCAGAAAGGCTTTTTTCTGACATTTTGTGATTGTTTCACATCCAATTTCCAACCAATTGCCAAAGAAGTGTACATTGTTGGAAAGAGAAGAGTCTTACCTAACTTTTAATGAAAGTTTCAGTGAGATCGGAGCAGAATTGAGGGAACTATGGGACTTTTACCGCCAAAAAAAGTTTCAAAAAAATTCGAGTCAATGAGGCTTTTATGTGACATTTTCTGATTGTTTTACATCCCAATCGCCAAAAAAGTGTACATCGTTGGAAAGAAGAGAGTCTTATCTAACTTTTAATGAAAGTTTGAGCGAAATCGGAGCAGAATTGAGGGAACTATGCGACTTTTACCGCCAAAAATGTTCAGAAAAATTCGAGTCAGAAAGGCTTTTTTCTGACATTTTGTGATTGTTTCACATCCAATTTCCAACCAATTGCCAAAGAAGTGTACATTGTTGGAAAGAGAAGAGTCTTACCTAACTTTTAATGAAAGTTTCAGTGAAATCGGAGCAGAATTGAGGGAACTATGGGACTTTTACCGCCAAAAAAAGTTTCAAAAAAATTCGAGTCAATGAGGCTTTTATGTGACATTTTCTGATTGTTTTACATCCAATTTCCAACCAATTGCCAAAGAAGTGTACATTGTTGGAAAGAGGAGAGTCTTATCTAACTTCTAATCAAAGTTTCAGCGAAATCGGAGCAGAATTGAGGGAACTATGCGACTTTTACCGCCAAAAATGTTCAGAAAAATTCGAGTCAGAAAGGCTTTTTTCTGACATTTTGTGATTGTTTCACATCCAATTTCCAACCAATTGCCAAAGAAGTGTACATTGTTGGAAAGAGGAGAGTCTTACCTAACTTTTAATGAAAGTTTCAGCGAAATCGGAGCAGAATTGAGGGAACTATGGGACTTTTACCGCCAAAAAAAGTTTCAAAAAAATTCGAGTCAATGAGGCTTTTATGTGACATTTTCTGATTGTTTTACATCCAATTTCCAACCAATTGCCAAAGAAGTGTACATTGTTGGAAAGAGGAGAGTCTTATCTAACTTCTAATCAAAGTTTCAGCGAAATCGGAGCAGAATTGAGGGAACTATGCGACTTTTACCGCCAAAAATGTTCAGAAAAATTCGAGTCAGAAAGGCTTTTTTCTGAAATTTTGTGATTGTTTCACATCCAATTTCCAACCAATTGCCAAAGAAGTGTACATTGTTGGAAAGAGGAGAGTCTTACCTAACTTTTAATGAAAGTTTCAGCGAAATCGGAGCAGAATTGAGGGAACTATGCGACTTTTACCGCCAAAAATGTTCAGAAAAATTCGAGTCAGAAAGGCTTTTTTCTGACATTTTGTGATTGTTTCACATCCAATTTCCAACCAATTGCCAAAGAAGTGTACATTGTTGGAAAGAGGAGAGTCTTACCTAACTTTTAATGAAAGTTTCAGTGAAATCGGAGCAGAATTGAGGGAACTATGGGACTTTTACCGCCAAAAAAAGTTTCAAAAAAATTCGAGTCAATGAGGCTTTTATGTGACATTTTCTGATTGTTTTACATCCCAATCGCCAAAAAAGTGTACATTGTTGGAAAGAAGAGAGTCTTATCTAACTTTTAATGAAAGTTTCAGCGAAATCGGAGCAGAATTGAGGGAACTATGCGACTTTTACCGCCAAAAATGTTCAGAAAAATTCGAGTCAGAAAGGCTTTTTTCTGACATTTTGTGATTGTTTCACATCCAATTTCCAACCAATTGCCAAAGAAGTGTACATTGTTGGAAAGAGAAGAGTCTTACCTAACTTTTAATGAAAGTTTCAGTGAAATCGGAGCAGAATTGAGGGAACTATGGGACTTTTACCGCCAAAAAAAGTTTCAAAAAAATTCGAGTCAATGAGGCTTTTATGTGACATTTTCTGATTGTTTTACATCCAATTTCCAACCAATTGCCAAAGAAGTGTACATTGTTGGAAAGAGGAGAGTCTTACCTAACTTTTAATCAAAGTTTCAGCGAAATCGGAGCAGAATTGAGAGAACTATGCGACTTTTACCGCCAAAAATGTTCAGAAAAATTCGAGTCAGAAAGGCTTTTTTCTGACATTTTGTGATTGTTTCACATCCAATTTCCAACCAATTGCCAAAGAAGTGTACATTGTTGGAAAGAGGAGAGTCTTACCTAACTTTTAATGAAAGTTTCAGTGAAATCGGAGCAGAATTGAGGGAACTATGGGACTTTTACCGCCAAAAAAAGTTTCAAAAAAATTCGAGTCAATGAGGCTTTTATGTGACATTTTCTGATTGTTTTACATCCCAATCGCCAAAAAAGTGTACATTGTTGGAAAGAAGAGAGTCTTATCTAACTTTTAATGAAAGTTTCAGCGAAATCGGAGCAGAATTGAGGGAACTATGCGACTTTTACCGCCAAAAATGTTCAGAAAAATTCGAGTCAGAAAGGCTTTTTTCTGACATTTTGTGATTGTTTCACATCCAATTTCCAACCAATTGCCAAAGAAGTGTACATTGTTGGAAAGAGGAGAGTCTTATCTAACTTTTAATCAAAGTTTCAGCGAAATCGGAGCAGAATTGAGGGAACTATGCGACTTTTACCGCCAAAAATGTTCAGAAAAATTCGAGTCAGAAAGGCTTTTTTCTGACATTTTGTGATTGTTTCACATCCAATTTCCAACCAATTGCCAAAGAAGTGTACATTGTTGGAAAGAGGAGAGTCTTACCTAACTTTTAATCAAAGTTTCAGCGAAATCGGAGCAGAATTGAGGGAACTATGGGACTTTTACCGCCAAAAAAAGTTTCAAAAAAATTCGAGTCAATGAGGCTTTTATGTGATATTTTCTGATTGTTTTACATCCAATTTCCAACCAATCGCCAAAAAAGTGTACATTGTTGGAAAGAAGAGAGTCTTATCTAACTTTTAATGAAAGTTTCAGCGAAATCGGGGCAGAATTGAGGGAACTATGCGACTTTTACCGCCAAAAATGTTCAGAAAAATTCGAGTCAGAAAGGCTTTTTTCTGACATTTTGTGATTGTTTCACATCCAATTTCCAACCAATTGCCAAAGAAGTGTACATTGTTGGAAAGAAGAGAGTCTTACCTAACTTTTAATCAAAGTTTCAGCGAAATCGGAGCAGAATTGAGGGAACTATGGGACTTTTACCGCCAAAAAAAGTTTCAAAAAAATTCGAGTCAATGAGGCTTTTATGTGACATTTTCTGATTGTTTTACATCCAATTTCCAACCAATTGCCAAAGAAGTGTACATTGTTGGAAAGAGGAGAGTCTTATCTAACTTCTAATCAAAGTTTCAGCGAAATCGGAGCAGAATTGAGGGAACTATGCGACTTTTACCGCCAAAAATGTTCAGAAAAATTCGAGTCAGAAAGGCTTTTTTCTGACATTTTGTGATTGTTTTACATCCAATTTCCAACCAATTGCCAAAGAAGTGTACATTGTTGGAAAGAGGAGAGTCTTATCTAACTTCTAATCAAAGTTTCAGCGAAATCGGAGCAGAATTGAGGGAACTATGCGACTTTTACCGCCAAAAATGTTCAGAAAAATTCGAGTCAGAAAGGCTTTTTTCTGACATTTTGTGATTGTTTCACATCCAATTTCCAACCAATTGCCAAAGAAGTGTACATTGTTGGAAAGAGGAGAGTCTTACCTAACTTTTAATCAAAGCTTCAGCGAAATCGGAGCAGAATTGAGGGAACTATGGGACTTTTACCGCCAAAAAAAGTTTCAAAAAAATTCGAGTCAATGAGGCTTTTATGTGACATTTTCTGATTGTTTTACATCCAATTTCCAACCAATCGCCAAAAAAGTGTACATTGTTGGAAAGAAGAGAGTCTTATCTAACTTTTAATGAAAGTTTCAGCGAAATCGGAGCAGAATTGAGGGAACTATGCGACTTTTACCGCCAAAAATGTTCAGAAAAATTCGAGTCAGAAAGGCTTTTTTCTGACATTTTGTGATTGTTTCACATCCAATTTCCAACCAATTGCCAAAGAAGTGTACATTGTTGGAAAGAGGAGAGTCTTACCTAACTTTTAATGAAAGTTTCAGTGAAATCGGAGCAGAATTGAGGGAACTATGGGACTTTTACCGCCAAAAAAAGTTTCAAAAAAATTCGAGTCAATGAGGCTTTTATGTGACATTTTCTGATTGTTTTACATCCAATTTCCAACCAATTGCCAAAGAAGTGTACATTGTTGGAAAGAGGAGAGTCTTATCTAACTTCTAATCAAAGTTTCAGCGAAATCGGAGCAGAATTGAGGGAACTATGCGACTTTTACCGCCAAAAATGTTCAGAAAAATTCGAGTCAGAAAGGCTTTTTTCTGACATTTTGTGATTGTTTCACATCCAATTTCCAACCAATTGCCAAAGAAGTGTACATTGTTGGAAAGAGGAGAGTCTTACCTAACTTTTAATCAAAGTTTCAGCGAAATCGGAGCAGAATTGAGGGAACTATGGGACTTTTACCGCCAAAAAAAGTTTCAAAAAAATTCGAGTCAATGAGGCTTTTATGTGACATTTTCTGATTGTTTTACATCCAATTTCCAACCAATCGCCAAAAAAGTGTACATTGTTGGAAAGAAGAGAGTCTTATCTAACTTTTAATGAAAGTTTCAGCGAAATCGGAGCAGAATTGAGGGAACTATGCGACTTTTACCGCCAAAAATGTTCAGAAAAATTCGAGTCAGAAAGGCTTTTTTCTGACATTTTCTGATTGTTTCACATCCAATTTCCAACCAATTGCCAAAGAAGTGTACATTGTTGGAAAGAGGAGAGTCTTATCTAACTTCTAATCAAAGTTTCAGCGAAATCGGAGCAGAATTGAGGGAACTATGCGACTTTTACCGCCAAAAATGTTCAGAAAAATTCGAGTCAGAAAGGCTTTTTTCTGACATTTTGTGATTGTTTCACATCCAATTTCCAACCAATTGCCAAAGAAGTGTACATTGTTGGAAAGAGGAGAGTCTTACCTAACTTTTAATCAAAGTTTCAGCGAAATCGGAGCAGAATTGAGGGAACTATGCGACTTTTACCGCCAAAAATGTTCAGAAAAATTCGAGTCAGAAAGGCTTTTTTCTGACATTTTGTGATTGTTTCACATCCAATTTCCAACCAATTGCCAAAGAAGTGTACATTGTTGGAAAGAGGAGAGTCTTACCTAACTTTTAATGAAAGTTTCAGTGAAATCGGAGCAGAATTGAGGGAACTATGGGACTTTTACCGCCAAAAAAAGTTTCAAAAAAATTCGAGTCAATGAGGCTTTTATGTGACATTTTCTGATTGTTTTACATCCAATTTCCAACCAATTGCCAAAGAAGTGTACATTGTTGGAAAGAGGAGAGTCTTACCTAACTTCTAATCAAAGTTTCAGCGAAATCGGAGCAGAATTGAGGGAACTATGGGACTTTTACCGCCAAAAATGTTCAGAAAAATTCGAGTCAGAAAGGCTTTTTTCTGACATTTTGTGATTGTTTCACATCCAATTTCCAACCAATTGCCAAAGAAGTGTACATTGTTGGAAAGAGGAGAGTCTTACCTAACTTCTAATCAAAGTTTCAGCGAAATCGGAGCAGAATTGAGGGAACTATGCGACTTTTACCGCCAAAAATGTTCAGAAAAATTCGAGTCAGAAAGGCTTTTTTCTGACATTTTGTGATTGTTTCACATCCAATTTCCAACCAATTGCCAAAGAAGTGTACATTGTTGGAAAGAGGAGAGTCTTACCTAACTTTTAATGAAAGTTTCAGTGAAATCGGAGCAGAATTGAGGGAACTATGGGACTTTTACCGCCAAAAAAAGTTTCAAAAAAATTCGAGTCAATGAGGCTTTTATGTGACATTTTCTGATTGTTTTACATCCAATTTCCAACCAATCGCCAAAAAAGTGTACATTGTTGGAAAGAAGAGAGTCTTATCTAACTTTTAATGAAAGTTTCAGCGAAATCGGAGCAGAATTGAGGGAACTATGCGACTTTTACCGCCAAAAATGTTCAGAAAAATTCGAGTCAGAAAGGCTTTTTTCTGACATTTTGTGATTGTTTCACATCCAATTTCCAACCAATTGCCAAAGAAGTGTACATTGTTGGAAAGAGGAGAGTCTTACCTAACTTTTAATGAAAGTTTCAGTGAAATCGGAGCAGAATTGAGGGAACTATGGGACTTTTACCGCCAAAAAAAGTTTCAAAAAAATTCGAGTCAATGAGGCTTTTATGTGACATTTTCTGATTGTTTTACATCCAATTTCCAACCAATTGCCAAAGAAGTGTACATTGTTGGAAAGAGGAGAGTCTTATCTAACTTTTAATCAAAGTTTCAGCGAAATCGGAGCAGAATTGAGGGAACTATGCGACTTTTACCGCCAAAAATGTTCAGAAAAATTCGAGTCAGAAAGGCTTTTTTCTGAAATTTTGTGATTGTTTCACATCCAATTTCCAACCAATTGCCAAAGAAGTGTACATTGTTGGAAAGAGGAGAGTCTTACCTAACTTTTAATCAAAGTTTCAGCGAAATCGGAGCAGAATTGAGGGAACTATGGGACTTTTACCGCCAAAAAAAGTTTCAAAAAAATTCGAGTCAATGAGGCTTTTATGTGACATTTTCTGATTGTTTTACATCCAATTTCCAACCAATCGCCAAAAAAGTGTACATTGTTGGAAAGAAGAGAGTCTTATCTAACTTTTAATGAAAGTTTCAGCGAAATCGGAGCAGAATTGAGGGAACTATGCGACTTTTACCGCCAAAAATGTTCAGAAAAATTCGAGTCAGAAAGGCTTTTTTCTGACATTTTCTGATTGTTTTACATCCAATTTCCAACCAATTGCCAAAGAAGTGTACATTGTTGGAAAGAGGAGAGTCTTATCTAACTTCTAATCAAAGTTTCAGCGAAATCGGAGCAGAATTGAGGGAACTATGCGACTTTTACCGCCAAAAATGTTCAGAAAAATTCGAGTCAGAAAGGCTTTTTTCTGACATTTTCTGATTGTTTCACATCCAATTTCCAACCAATTGCCAAAGAAGTGTACATTGTTGGAAAGAGGAGAGTCTTACCTAACTTTTAATCAAAGTTTCAGCGAAATCGGAGCAGAATTGAGGGAACTATGCGACTTTTACCGCCAAAAATGTTCAGAAAAATTCGAGTCAGAAAGGCTTTTTTCTGACATTTTGTGATTGTTTCACATCCAATTTCCAACCAATTGCCAAAGAAGTGTACATTGTTGGAAAGAGGAGAGTCTTACCTAACTTTTAATGAAAGTTTCAGTGAAATCGGAGCAGAATTGAGGGAACTATGGGACTTTTACCGCCAAAAAAAGTTTCAAAAAAATTCGAGTCAATGAGGCTTTTATGTGACATTTTCTGATTGTTTTACATCCAATTTCCAACCAATTGCCAAAGAAGTGTACATTGTTGGAAAGAGGAGAGTCTTACCTAACTTTTAATCAAAGTTTCAGCGAAATCGGAGCAGAATTGAGGGAACTATGGGACTTTTACCGCCAAAAATGTTCAGAAAAATTCGAGTCAGAAAGGCTTTTTTCTGACATTTTGTGATTGTTTCACATCCAATTTCCAACCAATTGCCAAAGAAGTGTACATTGTTGGAAAGAGGAGAGTCTTACCTAACTTCTAATCAAAGTTTCAGCGAAATCGGAGCAGAATTGAGGGAACTATGCGACTTTTACCGCCAAAAATGTTCAGAAAAATTCGAGTCAGAAAGGCTTTTTTCTGACATTTTGTGATTGTTTCACATCCAATTTCCAACCAATTGCCAAAGAAGTGTACATTGTTGGAAAGAGGAGAGTCTTACCTAACTTTTAATGAAAGTTTCAGTGAAATCGGAGCAGAATTGAGGGAACTATGGGACTTTTACCGCCAAAAAAAGTTTCAAAAAAATTCGAGTCAATGAGGCTTTTATGTGACATTTTCTGATTGTTTTACATCCAATTTCCAACCAATTGCCAAAGAAGTGTACATTGTTGGAAAGAGGAGAGTCTTATCTAACTTCTAATCAAAGTTTCAGCGAAATCGGAGCAGAATTGAGGGAACTATGCGACTTTTACCGCCAAAAAAAGTTTCAAAAAAATTCGAGTCAATGAGGCTTTTATGTGACATTTTCTGATTGTTTTACATCCCAATCGCCAAAAAAGTGTACATTGTTGGAAAGAAGAGAGTCTTATCTAACTTTTAATCAAAGTTTCAGCGAAATCGGAGCAGAATTGAGGGAACTATGCGACTTTTACCGCCAAAAATGTTCAGAAAAATTCGAGTCAGAAAGGCTTTTTTCTGACATTTTGTGATTGTTTCACATCCAATTTCCAACCAATTGCCAAAGAAGTGTACATTGTTGGAAAGAGGAGAGTCTTACCTAACTTTTAATGAAAGTTTCAGTGAAATCGGAGCAGAATTGAGGGAACTATGGGACTTTTACCGCCAAAAAAAGTTTCAAAAAAATTCGAGTCAATGAGGCTTTTATGTGACATTTTCTGATTGTTTTACATCCAATTTCCAACCAATTGCCAAAGAAGTGTACATTGTTGGAAAGAGGAGAGTCTTATCTAACTTCTAATCAAAGTTTCAGCGAAATCGGAGCAGAATTGAGGGAACTATGCGACTTTTACCGCCAAAAATGTTCAGAAAAATTCGAGTCAGAAAGGCTTTTTTCTGACATTTTGTGATTGTTTCACATCCAATTTCCAACCAATTGCCAAAGAAGTGTACATTGTTGGAAAGAGGAGAGTCTTATCTAACTTTTAATCAAAGTTTCAGCGAAATCGGAGCAGAATTGAGGGAACTATGCGACTTTTACCGCCAAAAATGTTCAGAAAAATTCGAGTCAGAAAGGCTTTTTTCTGAAATTTTGTGATTGTTTCACATCCAATTTCCAACCAATTGCCAAAGAAGTGTACATTGTTGGAAAGAGGAGAGTCTTACCTAACTTTTAATCAAAGTTTCAGCGAAATCGGAGCAGAATTGAGGGAACTATGGGACTTTTACCGCCAAAAAAAGTTTCAAAAAAATTCGAGTCAATGAGGCTTTTATGTGACATTTTCTGATTGTTTTACATCCAATTTCCAACCAATCGCCAAAAAAGTGTACATTGTTGGAAAGAAGAGAGTCTTATCTAACTTTTAATGAAAGTTTCAGCGAAATCGGAGCAGAATTGAGGGAACTATGCGACTTTTACCGCCAAAAATGTTCAGAAAAATTCGAGTCAGAAAGGCTTTTTTCTGACATTTTCTGATTGTTTTACATCCAATTTCCAACCAATTGCCAAAGAAGTGTACATTGTTGGAAAGAGGAGAGTCTTATCTAACTTCTAATCAAAGTTTCAGCGAAATCGGAGCAGAATTGAGGGAACTATGCGACTTTTACCGCCAAAAATGTTCAGAAAAATTCGAGTCAGAAAGGCTTTTTTCTGACATTTTGTGATTGTTTCACATCCAATTTCCAACCAATTGCCAAAGAAGTGTACATTGTTGGAAAGAGGAGAGTCTTACCTAACTTTTAATCAAAGTTTCAGCGAAATCGGAGCAGAATTGAGGGAACTATGCGACTTTTACCGCCAAAAATGTTCAGAAAAATTCGAGTCAGAAAGGCTTTTTTCTGACATTTTGTGATTGTTTCACATCCAATTTCCAACCAATTGCCAAAGAAGTGTACATTGTTGGAAAGAGGAGAGTCTTACCTAACTTTTAATGAAAGTTTCAGTGAAATCGGAGCAGAATTGAGGGAACTATGGGACTTTTACCGCCAAAAAAAGTTTCAAAAAAATTCGAGTCAATGAGGCTTTTATGTGACATTTTCTGATTGTTTTACATCCAATTTCCAACCAATTGCCAAAGAAGTGTACATTGTTGGAAAGAGGAGAGTCTTACCTAACTTTTAATCAAAGTTTCAGCGAAATCGGAGCAGAATTGAGGGAACTATGGGACTTTTACCGCCAAAAATGTTCAGAAAAATTCGAGTCAGAAAGGCTTTTTTCTGACATTTTGTGATTGTTTCACATCCAATTTCCAACCAATTGCCAAAGAAGTGTACACTGTTGGAAAGAGGAGAGTCTTACCTAACTTCTAATCAAAGTTTCAGCGAAATCGGAGCAGAATTGAGGGAACTATGCGACTTTTACCGCCAAAAATGTTCAGAAAAATTCGAGTCAGAAAGGCTTTTTTCTGACATTTTGTGATTGTTTCACATCCAATTTCCAACCAATTGCCAAAGAAGTGTACATTGTTGGAAAGAGGAGAGTCTTACCTAACTTTTAATGAAAGTTTCAGTGAAATCGGAGCAGAATTGAGGGAACTATGGGACTTTTACCGCCAAAAAAAGTTTCAAAAAAATTCGAGTCAATGAGGCTTTTATGTGACATTTTCTGATTGTTTTACATCCAATTTCCAACCAATTGTCAAAGAAGTGTACATTGTTGGAAAGAGGAGAGTCTTATCTAACTTTTAATCAAAGTTTCAGCGAAATCGGAGCAGAATTGAGGGAACTATGCGACTTTTACCGCCAAAAATGTTCAGAAAAATTCGAGTCAGAAAGGCTTTTTTCTGACATTTTGTGATTGTTTCACATCCAATTTCCAACCAATTGCCAAAGAAGTGTACATTGTTGGAAAGAGGAGAGTCTTACCTAACTTTTAATCAAAGTTTCAGCGAAATCGGAGCAGAATTGAGGGAACTATGGGACTTTTACCGCCAAAAAAAGTTTCAAAAAAATTCGAGTCAATGAGGCTTTTATGTGACATTTTCTGATTGTTTTACATCCAATTTCCAACCAATTGCCAAAGAAGTGTACATTGTTGGAAAGAAGAGAGTCTTATCTAACTTCTAATCAAAGTTTCAGCGAAATCGGAGCAGAATTGAGGGAACTATGCGACTTTTACCGCCAAAAATGTTCAGAAAAATTCGAGTCAGAAAGGCTTTTTTCTGACATTTTGTGATTGTTTCACATCCAATTTCCAACCAATTGCCAAAGAAGTGTACATTGTTGGAAAGAGGAGAGTCTTATCTAACTTTTAATGAAAGTTTCAGCGAAATCGGAGCAGAATTGAGGGAACTATGCGACTTTTACCGCCAAAAATGTTCAGAAAAATTCGAGTCAGAAAGGCTTTTTTCTGACATTTTGTGATTGTTTCACATCCAATTTCCAACCAATTGCCAAAGAAGTGTACATTGTTGGAAAGAGGAGAGTCTTACCTAACTTTTAATCAAAGTTTCAGCGAAATCGGAGCAGAATTGAGGGAACTATGGGACTTTTACCGCCAAAAAAAGTTTCAAAAAAATTCGAGTCAATGAGGCTTTTATGTGACATTTTCTGATTGTTTTACATCCAATTTCCAACCAATCGCCAAAAAAGTGTACATTGTTGGAAAGAAGAGAGTCTTATCTAACTTTTAATGAAAGTTTCAGCGAAATCGGAGCAGAATTGAGGGAACTATGCGACTTTTACCGCCAAAAATGTTCAGAAAAATTCGAGTCAGAAAGGCTTTTTTCTGACATTTTCTGATTGTTTTACATCCAATTTCCAACCAATTGCCAAAGAAGTGTACATTGTTGGAAAGAGGAGAGTCTTATCTAACTTCTAATCAAAGTTTCAGCGAAATCGGAGCAGAATTGAGGGAACTATGCGACTTTTACCGCCAAAAATGTTCAGAAAAATTCGAGTCAGAAAGGCTTTTTTCTGACATTTTGTGATTGTTTCACATCCAATTTCCAACCAATTGCCAAAGAAGTGTACACTGTTGGAAAGAGGAGAGTCTTACCTAACTTCTAATCAAAGTTTCAGCGAAATCGGAGCAGAATTGAGGGAACTATGCGACTTTTACCGCCAAAAATGTTCAGAAAAATTCGAGTCAGAAAGGCTTTTTTCTGACATTTTGTGATTGTTTCACATCCAATTTCCAACCAATTGCCAAAGAAGTGTACATTGTTGGAAAGAGGAGAGTCTTACCTAACTTTTAATGAAAGTTTCAGTGAAATCGGAGCAGAATTGAGGGAACTATGGGACTTTTACCGCCAAAAAAAGTTTCAAAAAAATTCGAGTCAATGAGGCTTTTATGTGACATTTTCTGATTGTTTTACATCCAATTTCCAACCAATTGCCAAAGAAGTGTACATTGTTGGAAAGAGGAGAGTCTTACCTAACTTTTAATTAAAGTTTCAGCGAAATCGGAGCAGAATTGAGGGAACTATGGGACTTTTACCGCCAAAAATGTTCAGAAAAATTCGAGTCAGAAAGGCTTTTTTCTGACATTTTGTGATTGTTTCACATCCAATTTCCAACCAATTGCCAAAGAAGTGTACATTGTTGGAAAGAGGAGAGTCTTACCTAACTTTTAATCAAAGTTTCAGCGAAATCGGAGCAGAATTGAGGGAACTATGCGACTTTTACCGCCAAAAATGTTCAGAAAAATTCGAGTCAGAAAGGCTTTTTTCTGACATTTTGTGATTGTTTCACATCCAATTTCCAACCAATTGCCAAAGAAGTGTACATTGTTGGAAAGAGGAGAGTCTTACCTAACTTTTAATGAAAGTTTCAGTGAAATCGGAGCAGAATTGAGGGAACTATGGGACTTTTACCGCCAAAAAAAGTTTCAAAAAAATTCGAGTCAATGAGGCTTTTATGTGACATTTTCTGATTGTTTTACATCCAATTTCCAACCAATTGCCAAAGAAGTGTACATTGTTGGAAAGAGGAGAGTCTTATCTAACTTCTAATCAAAGTTTCAGCGAAATCGGAGCAGAATTGAGGGAACTATGCGACTTTTACCGCCAAAAATGTTCAGAAAAATTCGAGTCAGAAAGGCTTTTTTCTGACATTTTCTGATTGTTTCACTTCCAATTTCCAACCAATTGCCAAAGAAGTGTACATTGTTGGAAAGAGGAGAGTCTTATCTAACTTTTAATCAAAGTTTCAGCGAAATCGGAGCAGAATTGAGGGAACTATGCGACTTTTACCGCCAAAAATGTTCAGAAAAATTCGAGTCAGAAAGGCTTTTTTCTGACATTTTGTGATTGTTTCACATCCAATTTCCAACCAATTGCCAAAGAAGTGTACATTGTTGGAAAGAGGAGAGTCTTACCTAACTTTTAATCAAAGTTTCAGCGAAATCGGAGCAGAATTGAGGGAACTATGGGACTTTTACCGCCAAAAAAAGTTTCAAAAAAATTCGAGTCAATGAGGCTTTTATGTGACATTTTCTGATTGTTTTACATCCAATTTCCAACCAATCGCCAAAAAAGTGTACATTGTTGGAAAGAAGAGAGTCTTATCTAACTTTTAATGAAAGTTTCAGCGAAATCGGAGCAGAATTGAGGGAACTATGCGACTTTTACCGCCAAAAATGTTCAGAAAAATTCGAGTCAGAAAGGCTTTTTTCTGACATTTTGTGATTGTTTCACATCCAATTTCCAACCAATTGCCAAAGAAGTGTACATTGTTGGAAAGAGGAGAGTCTTACCTAACTTTTAATGAAAGTTTCAGTGAAATCGGAGCAGAATTGAGGGAACTATGCGACTTTTACCGCCAAAAATGTTCAGAAAAATTCGAGTCAGAAAGGCTTTTTTCTGACATTTTGTGATTGTTTCACATCCAATTTCCAACCAATTGCCAAAGAAGTGTACATTGTTGGAAAGAGGAGAGTCTTACCTAACTTTTAATGAAAGTTTCAGCGAAATCGGGGCAGAATTGAGGGAACTATGCGACTTTTACCGCCAAAAATGTTCAGAAAAATTCGAGTCAGAAAGGCTTTTTTCTGACATTTTGTGATTGTTTTACATCCAATTTCCAACCAATTGCCAAAGAAGTGTACATTGTTGGAAAGAGGAGAGTCTTATCTAACTTCTAATCAAAGTTTCAGCGAAATCGGAGCAGAATTGAGGGAACTATGCGACTTTTACCGCCAAAAATGTTCAGAAAAATTCGAGTCAGAAAGGCTTTTTTCTGACATTTTGTGATTGTTTCACATCCAATTTCCAACCAATTGCCAAAGAAGTGTACATTGTTGGAAAGAGGAGAGTCTTATCTAACTTTTAATCAAAGTTTCAGCGAAATCGGAGCAGAATTGAGGGAACTATGCGACTTTTACCGCCAAAAATGTTCAGAAAAATTCGAGTCAGAAAGGCTTTTTTCTGACATTTTGTGATTGTTTCACATCCAATTTCCAACCAATTGCCAAAGAAGTGTACATTGTTGGAAAGAGGAGAGTCTTACCTAACTTCTAATCAAAGTTTCAGTGAAATCGGAGCAGAATTGAGGGAACTATGGGACTTTTACCGCCAAAAAAAGTTTCAAAAAAATTCGAGTCAATGAGGCTTTTATGTGATATTTTCTGATTGTTTTACATCCAATTTCCAACCAATTGCCAAAGAAGTGTACATTGTTGGAAAGAGGAGAGTCTTATCTAACTTCTAATCAAAGTTTCAGCGAAATCGGAGCAGAATTGAGGGAACTATGCGACTTTTACCGCCAAAAATGTTCAGAAAAATTCGAGTCAGAAAGGCTTTTTTCTGACATTTTGTGATTGTTTCACATCCAATTTCCAACCAATTGCCAAAGAAGTGTACATTGTTGGAAAGAGGAGAGTCTTACCTAACTTTTAATCAAAGTTTCAGCGAAATCGGAGCAGAATTGAGGGAACTATGGGACTTTTACCGCCAAAAAAAGTTTCAAAAAAATTCGAGTCAATGAGGCTTTTATGTGACATTTTCTGATTGTTTTACATCCAATTTCCAACCAATCGCCAAAAAAGTGTACATTGTTGGAAAGAAGAGAGTCTTATCTAACTTCTAATGAAAGTTTCAGCGAAATCGGAGCAGAATTGAGGGAACTATGCGACTTTTACCGCCAAAAATGTTCAGAAAAATTCGAGTCAGAAAGGCTTTTTTCTGACATTTTGTGATTGTTTCACATCCAATTTCCAACCAATTGCCAAAGAAGTGTACATTGTTGGAAAGAGGAGAGTCTTACCTAACTTTTAATGAAAGTTTCAGTGAAATCGGAGCAGAATTGAGGGAACTATGGGACTTTTACCGCCAAAAAAAGTTTCAAAAAAATTCGAGTCAATGAGGCTTTTATGTGACATTTTCTGATTGTTTTACATCCAATTTCCAACCAATTGCCAAAGAAGTGTACATTGTTGGAAAGAAGAGAGTCTTATCTAACTTCTAATCAAAGTTTCAGCGAAATCGGAGCAGAATTGAGGGAACTATGCGACTTTTACCGCCAAAAATGTTCAGAAAAATTCGAGTCAGAAAGGCTTTTTTCTGATATTTTGTGATTGTTTCACATCCAATTTCCAACCAATTGCCAAAGAAGTGTACATTGTTGGAAAGAGGAGAGTCTTATCTAACTTTTAATCAAAGTTTCAGCGAAATCGGAGCAGAATTGAGGGAACTATGCGACTTTTACCGCCAAAAATGTTCAGAAAAATTCGAGTCAGAAAGGCTTTTTTCTGACATTTTGTGATTGTTTCACATCCAATTTCCAACCAATTGCCAAAGAAGTGTACATTGTTGGAAAGAGGAGAGTCTTACCTAACTTTTAATCAAAGTTTCAGCGAAATCGGAGCAGAATTGAGGGAACTATGGGACTTTTACCGCCAAAAAAAGTTTCAAAAAAATTCGAGTCAATGAGGCTTTTATGTGACATTTTCTGATTGTTTTACATCCAATTTCCAACCAATCGCCAAAAAAGTGTACATTGTTGGAAAGAAGAGAGTCTTATCTAACTTTTAATGAACGTTTCAGCGAAATCGGAGCAGAATTGAGGGAACTATGCGACTTTTACCGCCAAAAATGTTCAGAAAAATTCGAGTCAGAAAGGCTTTTTTCTGACATTTTCTGATTGTTTTACATCCAATTTCCAACCAATTGCCAAAGAAGTGTACATTGTTGGAAAGAGGAGAGTCTTATCTAACTTCTAATCAAAGTTTCAGCGAAATCGGAGCAGAATTGATGGAACTATGCGACTTTTACCGCCAAAAATGTTCAGAAAAATTCGAGTCAGAAAGGCTTTTTTCTGACATTTTGTGATTGTTTCACATCCAATTTCCAACCAATTGCCAAAGAAGTGTACATTGTTGGAAAGAGGAGAGTCTTACCTAACTTCTAATCAAAGTTTCAGCGAAATCGGAGCAGAATTGAGGGAACTATGCGACTTTTACCGCCAAAAATGTTCAGAAAAATTCGAGTCAGAAAGGCTTTTTTCTGACATTTTGTGATTGTTTCACATCCAATTTCCAACCAATTGCCAAAGAAGTGTACATTGTTGGAAAGAGGAGAGTCTTACCTAACTTTTAATCAAAGTTTCAGCGAAATCGGAGCAGAATTGAGGGAACTATGGGACTTTTACTGCCAAAAATGTTCAGAAAAATTCGAGTCAGAAAGGCTTTTTTCTGACATTTTGTGATTGTTTCACATCCAATTTCCAACCAATTGCCAAAGAAGTGTACACTGTTGGAAAGAGGAGAGTCTTACCTAACTTCTAATCAAAGTTTCAGCGAAATCGGAGCAGAATTGAGGGAACTATGCGACTTTTACCGCCAAAAATGTTCAGAAAAATTCGAGTCAGAAAGGCTTTTTTCTGACATTTTGTGATTGTTTCACATCCAATTTCCAACCAATTGCCAAAGAAGTGTACATTGTTGGAAAGAGGAGAGTCTTACCTAACTTTTAATGAAAGTTTCAGTGAAATCGGAGCAGAATTGAGGGAACTATGGGACTTTTACCGCCAAAAAAAGTTTCAAAAAAATTCGAGTCAATGAGGCTTTTATGTGACATTTTCTGATTGTTTTACATCCAATTTCCAACCAATTGTCAAAGAAGTGTACATTGTTGGAAAGAGGAGAGTCTTATCTAACTTTTAATCAAAGTTTCAGCGAAATCGGAGCAGAATTGAGGGAACTATGCGACTTTTACCGCCAAAAATGTTCAGAAAAATTCGAGTCAGAAAGGCTTTTTTCTGACATTTTGTGATTGTTTCACATCCAATTTCCAACCAATTGCCAAAGAAGTGTACATTGTTGGAAAGAGGAGAGTCTTACCTAACTTTTAATCAAAGTTTCAGCGAAATCGGAGCAGAATTGAGGGAACTATGGGACTTTTACCGCCAAAAAAAGTTTCAAAAAAATTCGAGTCAATGAGGCTTTTATGTGACATTTTCTGATTGTTTTACATCCAATTTCCAACCAATTGCCAAAGAAGTGTACATTGTTGGAAAGAAGAGAGTCTTATCTAACTTCTAATCAAAGTTTCAGCGAAATCGGAGCAGAATTGAGGGAACTATGCGACTTTTACCGCCAAAAATGTTCAGAAAAATTCGAGTCAGAAAGGCTTTTTTCTGACATTTTGTGATTGTTTCACATCCAATTTCCAACCAATTGCCAAAGAAGTGTACATTGTTGGAAAGAGGAGAGTCTTATCTAACTTTTAATGAAAGTTTCAGCGAAATCGGAGCAGAATTGAGGGAACTATGCGACTTTTACCGCCAAAAATGTTCAGAAAAATTCGAGTCAGAAAGGCTTTTTTCTGACATTTTGTGATTGTTTCACATCCAATTTCCAACCAATTGCCAAAGAAGTGTACATTGTTGGAAAGAGGAGAGTCTTACCTAACTTTTAATCAAAGTTTCAGCGAAATCGGAGCAGAATTGAGGGAACTATGGGACTTTTACCGCCAAAAAAAGTTTCAAAAAAATTCGAGTCAATGAGGCTTTTATGTGACATTTTCTGATTGTTTTACATCCAATTTCCAACCAATCGCCAAAAAAGTGTACATTGTTGGAAAGAAGAGAGTCTTATCTAACTTTTAATGAAAGTTTCAGCGAAATCGGAGCAGAATTGAGGGAACTATGCGACTTTTACCGCCAAAAATGTTCAGAAAAATTCGAGTCAGAAAGGCTTTTTTCTGACATTTTCTGATTGTTTTACATCCAATTTCCAACCAATTGCCAAAGAAGTGTACATTGTTGGAAAGAGGAGAGTCTTATCTAACTTCTAATCAAAGTTTCAGCGAAATCGGAGCAGAATTGAGGGAACTATGCGACTTTTACCGCCAAAAATGTTCAGAAAAATTCGAGTCAGAAAGGCTTTTTTCTGACATTTTGTGATTGTTTCACATCCAATTTCCAACCAATTGCCAAAGAAGTGTACATTGTTGGAAAGAGGAGAGTCTTACCTAACTTCTAATCAAAGTTTCAGCGAAATCGGAGCAGAATTGAGGGAACTATGCGACTTTTACCGCCAAAAATGTTCAGAAAAATTCGAGTCAGAAAGGCTTTTTTCTGACATTTTGTGATTGTTTCACATCCAATTTCCAACCAATTGCCAAAGAAGTGTACATTGTTGGAAAGAGGAGAGTCTTACCTAACTTTTAATGAAAGTTTCAGTGAAATCGGAGCAGAATTGAGGGAACTATGGGACTTTTACCGCCAAAAAAAGTTTCAAAAAAATTCGAGTCAATGAGGCTTTTATGTGACATTTTCTGATTGTTTTACATCCAATTTCCAACCAATTGCCAAAGAAGTGTACATTGTTGGAAAGAGGAGAGTCTTACCTAACTTTTAATTAAAGTTTCAGCGAAATCGGAGCAGAATTGAGGGAACTATGGGACTTTTACCGCCAAAAATGTTCAGAAAAATTCGAGTCAGAAAGGCTTTTTTCTGACATTTTGTGATTGTTTCACATCCAATTTCCAACCAATTGCCAAAGAAGTGTACATTGTTGGAAAGAGGAGAGTCTTACCTAACTTTTAATCAAAGTTTCAGCGAAATCGGAGCAGAATTGAGGGAACTATGCGACTTTTACCGCCAAAAATGTTCAGAAAAATTCGAGTCAGAAAGGCTTTTTTCTGACATTTTGTGATTGTTTCACATCCAATTTCCAACCAATTGCCAAAGAAGTGTACATTGTTGGAAAGAGGAGAGTCTTACCTAACTTTTAATGAAAGTTTCAGTGAAATCGGAGCAGAATTGAGGGAACTATGGGACTTTTACCGCCAAAAAAAAGTTTCAAAAAAATTCGAGTCAATGAGGCTTTTATGTGACATTTTCTGATTGTTTTACATCCAATTTCCAACCAATTGCCAAAGAAGTGTACATTGTTGGAAAGAGGAGAGTCTTATCTAACTTTTAATCAAAGTTTCAGCGAAATCGGAGCAGAATTGAGGGAACTATGCGACTTTTACCGCCAAAAATGTTCAGAAAAATTCGAGTCAGAAAGGCTTTTTTCTGACATTTTCTGATTGTTTCACTTCCAATTTCCAACCAATTGCCAAAGAAGTGTACATTGTTGGAAAGAGGAGAGTCTTATCTAACTTTTAATCAAAGTTTCAGCGAAATCGGAGCAGAATTGAGGGAACTATGCGACTTTTACCGCCAAAAATGTTCAGAAAAATTCGAGTCAGAAAGGCTTTTTTCTGACATTTTGTGATTGTTTCACATCCAATTTCCAACCAATTGCCAAAGAAGTGTACATTGTTGGAAAGAGGAGAGTCTTACCTAACTTTTAATCAAAGTTTCAGCGAAATCGGAGCAGAATTGAGGGAACTATGGGACTTTTACCGCCAAAAAAAGTTTCAAAAAAATTCGAGTCAATGAGGCTTTTATGTGACATTTTCTGATTGTTTTACATCCAATTTCCAACCAATCGCCAAAAAGTGTACATTGTTGGAAAGAAGAGAGTCTTATCTAACTTTTAATGAAAGTTTCAGCGAAATCGGAGCAGAATTGAGGGAACTATGCGACTTTTACCGCCAAAAATGTTCAGAAAAATTCGAGTCAGAAAGGCTTTTTTCTGACATTTTGTGATTGTTTCACATCCAATTTCCAACCAATTGCCAAAGAAGTGTACATTGTTGGAAAGAGGAGAGTCTTACCTAACTTTTAATGAAAGTTTCAGTGAAATCGGAGCAGAATTGAGGGAACTATGCGACTTTTACCGCCAAAAATGTTCAGAAAAATTCGAGTCAGAAAGGCTTTTTTCTGACATTTTGTGATTGTTTCACATCCAATTTCCAACCAATTGCCAAAGAAGTGTACATTGTTGGAAAGAGGAGAGTCTTACCTAACTTTTAATGAAAGTTTCAGCGAAATCGGGGCAGAATTGAGGGAACTATGCGACTTTTACCGCAAAAATGTTCAGAAAAATTCGAGTCAGAAAGGCTTTTTTCTGACATTTTGTGATTGTTTTACATCCAATTTCCAACCAATTGCCAAAGAAGTGTACATTGTTGGAAAGAGGAGAGTCTTATCTAACTTCTAATCAAAGTTTCAGCGAAATCGGAGCAGAATTGAGGGAACTATGCGACTTTTACCGCCAAAAATGTTCAGAAAAATTCGAGTCAGAAAGGCTTTTTTCTGACATTTTGTGATTGTTTCACATCCAATTTCCAACCAATTGCCAAAGAAGTGTACATTGTTGGAAAGAGGAGAGTCTTATCTAACTTTTAATCAAAGTTTCAGCGAAATCGGAGCAGAATTGAGGGAACTATACGACTTTTACCGCCAAAAATGTTCAGAAAAATTCGAGTCAGAAAGGCTTTTTTCTGACATTTTGTGATTGTTTCACATCCAATTTCCAACCAATTGCCAAAGAAGTGTACATTGTTGGAAAGAGGAGAGTCTTACCTAACTTCTAATCAAAGTTTCAGTGAAATCGGAGCAGAATTGAGGGAACTATGGGACTTTTACCGCCAAAAAAAGTTTCAAAAAAATTCGAGTCAATGAGGCTTTTATGTGATATTTTCTGATTGTTTTACATCCAATTTCCAACCAATTGCCAAAGAAGTGTACATTGTTGGAAAGAGGAGAGTCTTATCTAACTTCTAATCAAAGTTTCAGCGAAATCGGAGCAGAATTGAGGGAACTATGCGACTTTTACCGCCAAAAATGTTCAGAAAAATTCGAGTCAGAAAGGCTTTTTTCTGACATTTTGTGATTGTTTCACATCCAATTTCCAACCAATTGCCAAAGAAGTGTACATTGTTGGAAAGAGGAGAGTCTTACCTAACTTTTAATCAAAGTTTCAGCGAAATCGGAGCAGAATTGAGGGAACTATGGGACTTTTACCGCCAAAAAAAGTTTCAAAAAAATTCGAGTCAATGAGGCTTTTATGTGACATTTTCTGATTGTTTTACATCCAATTTCCAACCAATCGCCAAAAAAGTGTACATTGTTGGAAAGAAGAGAGTCTTATCTAACTTCTAATGAAAGTTTCAGCGAAATCGGAGCAGAATTGAGGGAACTATGCGACTTTTACCGCCAAAAATGTTCAGAAAAATTCGAGTCAGAAAGGCTTTTTTCTGACATTTTGTGATTGTTTCACATCCAATTTCCAACCAATTGCCAAAGAAGTGTACATTGTTGGAAAGAGGAGAGTCTTACCTAACTTTTAATGAAAGTTTCAGTGAAATCGGAGCAGAATTGAGGGAACTATGGGACTTTTACCGCCAAAAAAAGTTTCAAAAAAATTCGAGTCAATGAGGCTTTTATGTGACATTTTCTGATTGTTTTACATCCAATTTCCAACCAATTGCCAAAGAAGTGTACATTGTTGGAAAGAAGAGAGTCTTATCTAACTTCTAATCAAAGTTTCAGCGAAATCGGAGCAGAATTGAGGGAACTATGCGACTTTTACCGCCAAAAATGTTCAGAAAAATTCGAGTCAGAAAGGCTTTTTTCTGATATTTTGTGATTGTTTCACATCCAATTTCCAACCAATTGCCAAAGAAGTGTACATTGTTGGAAAGAGGAGAGTCTTATCTAACTTTTAATCAAAGTTTCAGCGAAATCGGAGCAGAATTGAGGGAACTATGCGACTTTTACCGCCAAAAATGTTCAGAAAAATTCGAGTCAGAAAGGCTTTTTTCTGACATTTTGTGATTGTTTCACATCCAATTTCCAACCAATTGCCAAAGAAGTGTACATTGTTGGAAAGAGGAGAGTCTTACCTAACTTCTAATCAAAGTTTCAGCGAAATCGGAGCAGAATTGAGGGAACTATGCGACTTTTACCGCCAAAAATGTTCAGAAAAATTCGAGTCAGAAAGGCTTTTTTCTGACATTTTGTGATTGTTTCACATCCAATTTCCAACCAATTGCCAAAGAAGTGTACATTGTTGGAAAGAGGAGAGTCTTACCTAACTTTTAATGAAAGTTTCAGTGAAATCGGAGCAGAATTGAGGGAACTATGGGACTTTTACCGCCAAAAAAAGTTTCAAAAAAATTCGAGTCAATGAGGCTTTTATGTGACATTTTCTGATTGTTTTACATCCAATTTCCAACCAATTGCCAAAGAAGTGTACATTGTTGGAAAGAGGAGAGTCTTACCTAACTTTTAATTAAAGTTTCAGCGAAATCGGAGCAGAATTGAGGGAACTATGGGACTTTTACCGCCAAAAATGTTCAGAAAAATTCGAGTCAGAAAGGCTTTTTTCTGACATTTTGTGATTGTTTCACATCCAATTTCCAACCAATTGCCAAAGAAGTGTACATTGTTGGAAAGAGGAGAGTCTTACCTAACTTTTAATCAAAGTTTCAGCGAAATCGGAGCAGAATTGAGGGAACTATGCGACTTTTACCGCCAAAAATGTTCAGAAAAATTCGAGTCAGAAAGGCTTTTTTCTGACATTTTGTGATTGTTTCACATCCAATTTCCAACCAATTGCCAAAGAAGTGTACATTGTTGGAAAGAGGAGAGTCTTACCTAACTTTTAATGAAAGTTTCAGTGAAATCGGAGCAGAATTGAGGGAACTATGGGACTTTTACCGCCAAAAAAAGTTTCAAAAAAATTCGAGTCAATGAGGCTTTTATGTGACATTTTCTGATTGTTTTACATCCAATTTCCAACCAATTGCCAAAGAAGTGTACATTGTTGGAAAGAGGAGAGTCTTATCTAACTTTTAATCAAAGTTTCAGCGAAATCGGAGCAGAATTGAGGGAACTATGCGACTTTTACCGCCAAAAATGTTCAGAAAAATTCGAGTCAGAAAGGCTTTTTTCTGACATTTTCTGATTGTTTCACTTCCAATTTCCAACCAATTGCCAAAGAAGTGTACATTGTTGGAAAGAGGAGAGTCTTATCTAACTTTTAATCAAAGTTTCAGCGAAATCGGAGCAGAATTGAGGGAACTATGCGACTTTTACCGCCAAAAATGTTCAGAAAAATTCGAGTCAGAAAGGCTTTTTTCTGACATTTTGTGATTGTTTCACATCCAATTTCCAACCAATTGCCAAAGAAGTGTACATTGTTGGAAAGAGGAGAGTCTTACCTAACTTTTAATCAAAGTTTCAGCGAAATCGGAGCAGAATTGAGGGAACTATGGGACTTTTACCGCCAAAAAAAGTTTCAAAAAAATTCGAGTCAATGAGGCTTTTATGTGACATTTTCTGATTGTTTTACATCCAATTTCCAACCAATCGCCAAAAAAGTGTACATTGTTGGAAAGAAGAGAGTCTTATCTAACTTTTAATGAAAGTTTCAGCGAAATCGGAGCAGAATTGAGGGAACTATGCGACTTTTACCGCCAAAAATGTTCAGAAAAATTCGAGTCAGAAAGGCTTTTTTCTGACATTTTGTGATTGTTTCACATCCAATTTCCAACCAATTGCCAAAGAAGTGTACATTGTTGGAAAGAGGAGAGTCTTACCTAACTTTTAATGAAAGTTTCAGTGAAATCGGAGCAGAATTGAGGGAACTATGCGACTTTTACCGCCAAAAATGTTCAGAAAAATTCGAGTCAGAAAGGCTTTTTTCTGACATTTTGTGATTGTTTCACATCCAATTTCCAACCAATTGCCAAAGAAGTGTACATTGTTGGAAAGAGGAGAGTCTTACCTAACTTTTAATGAAAGTTTCAGCGAAATCGGGGCAGAATTGAGGGAACTATGCGACTTTTACCGCCAAAAATGTTCAGAAAAATTCGAGTCAGAAAGGCTTTTTTCTGACATTTTGTGATTGTTTTACATCCAATTTCCAACCAATTGCCAAAGAAGTGTACATTGTTGGAAAGAGGAGAGTCTTATCTAACTTCTAATCAAAGTTTCAGCGAAATCGGAGCAGAATTGAGGGAACTATGCGACTTTTACCGCCAAAAATGTTCAGAAAAATTCGAGTCAGAAAGGCTTTTTTCTGACATTTTGTGATTGTTTCACATCCAATTTCCAACCAATTGCCAAAGAAGTGTACATTGTTGGAAAGAGGAGAGTCTTATCTAACTTTTAATCAAAGTTTCAGCGAAATCGGAGCAGAATTGAGGGAACTATACGACTTTTACCGCCAAAAATGTTCAGAAAAATTCGAGTCAGAAAGGCTTTTTTCTGACATTTTGTGATTGTTTCACATCCAATTTCCAACCAATTGCCAAAGAAGTGTACATTGTTGGAAAGAGGAGAGTCTTACCTAACTTCTAATCAAAGTTTCAGTGAAATCGGAGCAGAATTGAGGGAACTATGGGACTTTTACCGCCAAAAAAAGTTTCAAAAAAATTCGAGTCAATGAGGCTTTTATGTGATATTTTCTGATTGTTTTACATCCAATTTCCAACCAATTGCCAAAGAAGTGTACATTGTTGGAAAGAGGAGAGTCTTATCTAACTTCTAATCAAAGTTTCAGCGAAATCGGAGCAGAATTGAGGGAACTATGCGACTTTTACCGCCAAAAATGTTCAGAAAAATTCGAGTCAGAAAGGCTTTTTTCTGACATTTTGTGATTGTTTCACATCCAATTTCCAACCAATTGCCAAAGAAGTGTACATTGTTGGAAAGAGGAGAGTCTTACCTAACTTTTAATCAAAGTTTCAGCGAAATCGGAGCAGAATTGAGGGAACTATGGGACTTTTACCGCCAAAAAAAGTTTCAAAAAAATTCGAGTCAATGAGGCTTTTATGTGACATTTTCTGATTGTTTTACATCCAATTTCCAACCAATCGCCAAAAAAGTGTACATTGTTGGAAAGAAGAGAGTCTTATCTAACTTCTAATGAAAGTTTCAGCGAAATCGGAGCAGAATTGAGGGAACTATGCGACTTTTACCGCCAAAAATGTTCAGAAAAATTCGAGTCAGAAAGGCTTTTTTCTGACATTTTGTGATTGTTTCACATCCAATTTCCAACCAATTGCCAAAGAAGTGTACATTGTTGGAAAGAGGAGAGTCTTACCTAACTTTTAATGAAAGTTTCAGTGAAATCGGAGCAGAATTGAGGGAACTATGGGACTTTTACCGCCAAAAAAAGTTTCAAAAAAATTCGAGTCAATGAGGCTTTTATGTGACATTTTCTGATTGTTTTACATCCAATTTCCAACCAATTGCCAAAGAAGTGTACATTGTTGGAAAGAAGAGAGTCTTATCTAACTTCTAATCAAAGTTTCAGCGAAATCGGAGCAGAATTGAGGGAACTATGCGACTTTTACCGCCAAAAATGTTCAGAAAAATTCGAGTCAGAAAGGCTTTTTTCTGATATTTTGTGATTGTTTCACATCCAATTTCCAACCAATTGCCAAAGAAGTGTACATTGTTGGAAAGAGGAGAGTCTTATCTAACTTTTAATCAAAGTTTCAGCGAAATCGGAGCAGAATTGAGGGAACTATGCGACTTTTACCGCCAAAAATGTTCAGAAAAATTCGAGTCAGAAAGGCTTTTTTCTGACATTTTGTGATTGTTTCACATCCAATTTCCAACCAATTGCCAAAGAAGTGTACATTGTTGGAAAGAGGAGAGTCTTACCTAACTTTTAATCAAAGTTTCAGCGAAATCGGAGCAGAATTGAGGGAACTATGGGACTTTTACCGCCAAAAAAAGTTTCAAAAAAATTCGAGTCAATGAGGCTTTTATGTGACATTTTCTGATTGTTTTACATCCAATTTCCAACCAATCGCCAAAAAAGTGTACATTGTTGGAAAGAAGAGAGTCTTATCTAACTTTTAATGAACGTTTCAGCGAAATCGGAGCAGAATTGAGGGAACTATGCGACTTTTACCGCCAAAAATGTTCAGAAAAATTCGAGTCAGAAAGGCTTTTTTCTGACATTTTCTGATTGTTTTACATCCAATTTCCAACCAATTGCCAAAGAAGTGTACATTGTTGGAAAGAGGAGAGTCTTATCTAACTTCTAATCAAAGTTTCAGCGAAATCGGAGCAGAATTGATGGAACTATGCGACTTTTACCGCCAAAAATGTTCAGAAAAATTCGAGTCAGAAAGGCTTTTTTCTGACATTTTGTGATTGTTTCACATCCAATTTCCAACCAATTGCCAAAGAAGTGTACATTGTTGGAAAGAGGAGAGTCTTACCTAACTTCTAATCAAAGTTTCAGCGAAATCGGAGCAGAATTGAGGGAACTATGCGACTTTTACCGCCAAAAATGTTCAGAAAAATTCGAGTCAGAAAGGCTTTTTTCTGACATTTTGTGATTGTTTCACATCCAATTTCCAACCAATTGCCAAAGAAGTGTACATTGTTGGAAAGAGGAGAGTCTTACCTAACTTTTAATCAAAGTTTCAGCGAAATCGGAGCAGAATTGAGGGAACTATGGGACTTTTACCGCCAAAAAAAGTTTCAAAAAAATTCGAGTCAATGAGGCTTTTATGTGACATTTTCTGATTGTTTTACATCCAATTTCCAACCAATCGCCAAAAAAGTGTACATTGTTGGAAAGAAGAGAGTCTTATCTAACTTTTAATGAAAGTTTCAGCGAAATCGGAGCAGAATTGAGGGAACTATGCGACTTTTACCGCCAAAAATGTTCAGAAAAATTCGAGTCAGAAAGGCTTTTTTCTGACATTTTCTGATTGTTTTACATCCAATTTCCAACCAATTGCCAAAGAAGTGTACATTGTTGGAAAGAGGAGAGTCTTATCTAACTTCTAATCAAAGTTTCAGCGAAATCGGAGCAGAATTGAGGGAACTATGCGACTTTTACCGCCAAAAATGTTCAGAAAAATTCGAGTCAGAAAGGCTTTTTTCTGACATTTTGTGATTGTTTCACATCCAATTTCCAACCAATTGCCAAAGAAGTGTACATTGTTGGAAAGAGGAGAGTCTTACCTAACTTTTAATCAAAGTTTCAGCGAAATCGGAGCAGAATTGAGGGAACTATGCGACTTTTACCGCCAAAAATGTTCAGAAAAATTCGAGTCAGAAAGGCTTTTTTCTGACATTTTGTGATTGTTTCACATCCAATTTCCAACCAATTGCCAAAGAAGTGTACATTGTTGGAAAGAGGAGAGTCTTACCTAACTTTTAATGAAAGTTTCAGTGAAATCGGAGCAGAATTGAGGGAACTATGGGACTTTTACCGCCAAAAAAAGTTTCAAAAAAATTCGAGTCAATGAGGCTTTTATGTGACATTTTCTGATTGTTTTACATCCAATTTCCAACCAATCGCCAAAAAAGTGTACATTGTTGGAAAGAAGAGAGTCTTATCTAACTTTTAATGAAAGTTTCAGCGAAATCGGAGCAGAATTGAGGGAACTATGCGACTTTTACCGCCAAAAATGTTCAGAAAAATTCGAGTCAGAAAGGCTTTTTTCTGACATTTTGTGATTGTTTCACATCCAATTTCCAACCAATTGCCAAAGAAGTGTACATTGTTGGAAAGAGGAGAGTCTTACCTAACTTTTAATGAAAGTTTCAGTGAAATCGGAGCAGAATTGAGGGAACTATGGGACTTTTACCGCCAAAAAAAGTTTCAAAAAAATTCGAGTCAATGAGGCTTTTATGTGACATTTTCTGATTGTTTTACATCCAATTTCCAACCAATTGCCAAAGAAGTGTACATTGTTGGAAAGAGGAGAGTCTTATCTAACTTCTAATCAAAGTTTCAGCGAAATCGGAGCAGAATTGAGGGAACTATGCGACTTTTACCGCCAAAAATGTTCAGAAAAATTCGAGTCAGAAAGGCTTTTTTCTGACATTTTGTGATTGTTTCACATCCAATTTCCAACCAATTGCCAAAGAAGTGTACATTGTTGGAAAGAGGAGAGTCTTATCTAACTTTTAATCAAAGTTTCAGCGAAATCGGAGCAGAATTGAGGGAACTATGCGACTTTTACCGCCAAAAATGTTCAGAAAAATTCGAGTCAGAAAGGCTTTTTTCTGACATTTTGTGATTGTTTCACATCCAATTTCCAACCAATTGCCAAAGAAGTGTACATTGTTGGAAAGAGGAGAGTCTTACCTAACTTTTAATCAAAGTTTCAGCGAAATCGGAGCAGAATTGAGGGAACTATGGGACTTTTACCGCCAAAAAAAGTTTCAAAAAAATTCGAGTCAATGAGGCTTTTATGTGACATTTTCTGATTGTTTTACATCCAATTTCCAACCAATCGCCAAAAAAGTGTACATTGTTGGAAAGAAGAGAGTCTTATCTAACTTTTAATGAAAGTTTCAGCGAAATCGGAGCAGAATTGAGGGAACTATGCGACTTTTACCGCCAAAAATGTTCAGAAAAATTCGAGTCAGAAAGGCTTTTTTCTGACATTTTCTGATTGTTTTACATCCAATTTCCAACCAATTGCCAAAGAAGTGTACATTGTTGGAAAGAGGAGAGTCTTATCTAACTTCTAATCAAAGTTTCAGCGAAATCGGAGCAGAATTGAGGGAACTATGCGACTTTTACCGCCAAAAATGTTCAGAAAAATTCGAGTCAGAAAGGCTTTTTTCTGACATTTTGTGATTGTTTCACATCCAATTTCCAACCAATTGCCAAAGAAGTGTACATTGTTGGAAAGAGGAGAGTCTTACCTAACTTTTAATCAAAGTTTCAGCGAAATCGGAGCAGAATTGAGGGAACTATGCGACTTTTACCGCCAAAAATGTTCAGAAAAATTCGAGTCAGAAAGGCTTTTTTCTGACATTTTGTGATTGTTTCACATCCAATTTCCAACCAATTGCCAAAGAAGTGTACATTGTTGGAAAGAGGAGAGTCTTACCTAACTTTTAATGAAAGTTTCAGTGAAATCGGAGCAGAATTGAGGGAACTATGGGACTTTTACCGCCAAAAAAAGTTTCAAAAAAATTCGAGTCAATGAGGCTTTTATGTGACATTTTCTGATTGTTTTACATCCAATTTCCAACCAATTGCCAAAGAAGTGTACATTGTTGGAAAGAAGAGAGTCTTATCTAACTTTTAATCAAAGTTTCAGCGAAATCGGAGAAGAATTGAGGGAACTATGCGACTTTTACCGCCAAAAATGTTCAGAAAAATTCGAGTCAGAAAGGCTTTTTTCTGACATTTTCTGATTGTTTTACATCCAATTTCCAACCAATTGCCAAAGAAGTGTACATTGTTGGAAAGAGGAGAGTCTTACCTAACTTTTAATCAAAGTTTCAGCGAAATCGGAGCAGAATTGAGGGAACTATGCGACTTTTACCGCCAAAAATGTTCAGAAAAATTCGAGTCAGAAAGGCTTTTTTCTGACATTTTGTGATTGTTTCACATCCAATTTCCAACCAATTGCCAAAGAAGTGTACATTGTTGGAAAGAGGAGAGTCTTACCTAACTTTTAATCAAAGTTTCAGCGAAATCGGAGCAGAATTGAGGGAACTATGCGACTTTTACCGCCAAAAATGTTCAGAAAAATTCGAGTCAGAAAGGCTTTTTTCTGACATTTTGTGATTGTTTCACATCCAATTTCCAACCAATTGCCAAAGAAGTGTACATTGTTGGAAAGAGGAGAGTCTTACCTAACTTTTAATCAAAGTTTCAGTGAAATCGGAGCAGAATTGAGGGAACTATGGGACTTTTACCGCCAAAAAAAGTTTCAAAAAAATTCGAGTCAATGAGGCTTTTATGTGACATTTTCTGATTGTTTTACATCCAATTTCCAACCAATTGCCAAAGAAGTGTACATTGTTGGAAAGAGGAGAGTCTTACCTAACTTTTAATCAAAGTTTCAGCGAAATCGGAGCAGAATTGAGGGAACTATGGGACTTTTACCGCCAAAAATGTTCAGAAAAATTCGAGTCAGAAAGGCTTTTTTCTGACATTTTGTGATTGTTTCACATCCAATTTCCAACCAATTGCCAAAGAAGTGTACATTGTTGGAAAGAGGAGAGTCTTACCTAACTTCTAATCAAAGTTTCAGCGAAATCGGAGCAGAATTGAGGGAACTATGCGACTTTTACCGCCAAAAATGTTCAGAAAAATTCGAGTCAGAAAGGCTTTTTTCTGACATTTTGTGATTGTTTCACATCCAATTTCCAACCAATTGCTAAAGAAGTGTACATTGTTGGAAAGAGGCGAGTCTTACCTAACTTTTAATGAAAGTTTCAGTGAAATCGGAGCAGAATTGAGGGAACTATGGGACTTTTACCGCCAAAAAAAGTTTCAAAAAAATTCGAGTCAATGAGGCTTTTATGTGACATTTTCTGATTGTTTTACATCCCAATCGCCAAAAAAGTGTACATTGTTGGAAAGAGGAGAGTCTTATCTAACTTTTAATGAAAGTTTCAGCGAAATCGGAGCAGAATTGAGGGAACTATGCGACTTTTACCGCCAAAAATGTTCAGAAAAATTCGAGTCAGAAAGGCTTTTTTCTGACATTTTCTGATTGTTTTACATCCAATTTCCAACCAATTGCCAAAGAAGTGTACATTGTTGGAAAGAGGAGAGTCTTATCTAACTTCTAATCAAAGTTTCAGCGAAATCGGAGCAGAATTGAGGGAACTATGCGACTTTTACCGCCAAAAATGTTCAGAAAAATTCGAGTCAGAAAGGCTTTTTTCTGACATTTTGTGATTGTTTCACATCCAATTTCCAACCAATTGCCAAAGAAGTGTACATTGTTGGAAAGAGGAGAGTCTTACCTAACTTTTAATCAAAGTTTCAGCGAAATCGGAGCAGAATTGAGGGAACTATGCGACTTTTACCGCCAAAAATGTTCAGAAAAATTCGAGTCAGAAAGGCTTTTTTCTGACATTTTGTGATTGTTTCACATCCAATTTCCAACCAATTGCCAAAGAAGTGTACATTGTTGGAAAGAGGAGAGTCTTACCTAACTTTTAATGAAAGTTTCAGTGAAATCGGAGCAGAATTGAGGGAACTATGGGACTTTTACCGCCAAAAAAAGTTTCAAAAAAATTCGAGTCAATGAGGCTTTTATGTGACATTTTCTGATTGTTTTACATCCAATTTCCAACCAATTGCCAAAGAAGTGTACATTGTTGGAAAGAAGAGAGTCTTATCTAACTTTTAATCAAAGTTTCAGCGAAATCGGAGAAGAATTGAGGGAACTATGCGACTTTTACCGCCAAAAATGTTCAGAAAAATTCGAGTCAGAAAGGCTTTTTTCTGACATTTTCTGATTGTTTTACATCCAATTTCCAACCAATTGCCAAAGAAGTGTACATTGTTGGAAAGAGGAGAGTCTTATCTAACTTCTAATCAAAGTTTCAGCGAAATCGGAGCAGAATTGAGGGAACTATGCGACTTTTACCGCCAAAAATGTTCAGAAAAATTCGAGTCAGAAAGGCTTTTTTCTGACATTTTGTGATTGTTTCACATCCAATTTCCAACCAATTGCCAAAGAAGTGTACATTGTTGGAAAGAGGAGAGTCTTACCTAACTTTTAATCAAAGTTTCAGCGAAATCGGAGCAGAATTGAGGGAACTATGCGACTTTTACCGCCAAAAATGTTCAGAAAAATTCGAGTCAGAAAGGCTTTTTTCTGACATTTTGTGATTGTTTCACATCCAATTTCCAACCAATTGCCAAAGAAGTGTACATTGTTGGAAAGAGGAGAGTCTTACCTAACTTTTAATCAAAGTTTCAGCGAAATCGGAGCAGAATTGAGGGAACTATGGGACTTTTACCGCCAAAAAAAGTTTCAAAAAAATTCGAGTCAATGAGGCTTTTATGTGACATTTTCTGATTGTTTTACATCCAATTTCCAACCAATTGCCAAAGAAGTGTACATTGTTGGAAAGAGGAGAGTCTTACCTAACTTTTAATCAAAGTTTCAGCGAAATCGGAGCAGAATTGAGGGAACTATGGGACTTTTACCGCCAAAAATGTTCAGAAAAATTCGAGTCAGAAAGGCTTTTTTCTGACATTTTGTGATTGTTTCACATCCAATTTCCAACCAATTGCCAAAGAAGTGTACATTGTTGGAAAGAGGAGAGTCTTACCTAACTTCTAATCAAAGTTTCAGCGAAATCGGAGCAGAATTGAGGGAACTATGCGACTTTTACCGCCAAAAATGTTCAGAAAAATTCGAGTCAGAAAGGCTTTTTTCTGACATTTTGTGATTGTTTCACATCCAATTTCCAACCAATTGCCAAAGAAGTGTACATTGTTGGAAAGAGGAGAGTCTTACCTAACTTTTAATGAAAGTTTCAGTGAAATCGGAGCAGAATTGAGGGAACTATGGGACTTTTACCGCCAAAAAAAGTTTCAAAAAAATTCGAGTCAATGAGGCTTTTATGTGACATTTTCTGATTGTTTTACATCCCAATCGCCAAAAAAGTGTACATTGTTGGAAAGAAGAGAGTCTTATCTAACTTTTAATGAAAGTTTCAGCGAAATCGGAGCAGAATTGAGGGAACTATGCGACTTTTACCGCCAAAAATGTTCAGAAAAATTCGAGTCAGAAAGGCTTTTTTCTGACATTTTGTGATTGTTTCACATCCAATTTCCAACCAATTGCCAAAGAAGTGTACATTGTTGGAAAGAGGAGAGTCTTACCTAACTTTTAATCAAAGTTTCAGCGAAATCGGAGCAGAATTGAGGGAACTATGGGACTTTTACCGCCAAAAAAAGTTTCAAAAAAATTCGAGTCAATGAGGCTTTTATGTGACATTTTCTGATTGTTTTACATCCAATTTCCAACCAATCGCCAAAAAAGTGTACATTGTTGGAAAGAAGAGAGTCTTATCTAACTTCTAATGAAAGTTTCAGCGAAATCGGAGCAGAATTGAGGGAACTATGCGACTTTTACCGCCAAAAATGTTCAGAAAAATTCGAGTCAGAAAGGCTTTTTTCTGACATTTTGTGATTGTTTCACATCCAATTTCCAACCAATTGCCAAAGAAGTGTACATTGTTGGAAAGAGGAGAGTCTTATCTAACTTTTAATCAAAGTTTCAGCGAAATCGGAGCAGAATTGAGGGAACTATGGGACTTTTACCGCCAAAAAAAGTTTCAAAAAAATTCGAGTCAATGAGGCTTTTATGTGACATTTTCTGATTGTTTTACATCCAATTTCCAACCAATTGCCAAAGAAGTGTACATTGTTGGAAAGAGGAGAGTCTTATCTAACTTTTAATGAAAGTTTCAGCGAAATCGGAGCAGAATTGAGGGAACTATGCGACTTTTACCGCCAAAAATGTTCAGAAAAATTCGAGTCAGAAAGGCTTTTTTCTGACATTTTCTGATTGTTTTACATCCAATTTCCAACCAATTGCCAAAGAAGTGTACATTGTTGGAAAGAGGAGAGTCTTATCTAACTTCTAATCAAAGTTTCAGCGAAATCGGAGCAGAATTGAGGGAACTATGCGACTTTTACCGCCAAAAATGTTCAGAAAAATTCGAGTCAGAAAGGCTTTTTTCTGACATTTTGTGATTGTTTCACATCCAATTTCCAACCAATTGCCAAAGAAGTGTACATTGTTGGAAAGAGGAGAGTCTTACCTAACTTTTAATCAAAGTTTCAGCGAAATCGGAGCAGAATTGAGGGAACTATGCGACTTTTACCGCCAAAAATGTTCAGAAAAATTCGAGTCAGAAAGGCTTTTTTCTGACATTTTGTGATTGTTTCACATCCAATTTCCAACCAATTGCCAAAGAAGTGTACATTGTTGGAAAGAGGAGAGTCTTACCTAACTTTTAATGAAAGTTTCAGTGAAATCGGAGCAGAATTGAGGGAACTATGGGACTTTTACCGCCAAAAAAAGTTTCAAAAAAATTCGAGTCAATGAGGCTTTTATGTGACATTTTCTGATTGTTTTACATCCAATTTCCAACCAATTGCCAAAGAAGTGTACATTGTTGGAAAGAGGAGAGTCTTACCTAACTTTTAATCAAAGTTTCAGCGAAATCGGAGCAGAATTGAGGGAACTATGGGACTTTTACCGCCAAAAATGTTCAGAAAAATTCGAGTCAGAAAGGCTTTTTTCTGACATTTTGTGATTGTTTCACATCCAATTTCCAACCAATTGCCTAAGAAGTGTACACTGTTGGAAAGAGGAGAGTCTTACCTAACTTCTAATCAAAGTTTCAGCGAAATCGGAGCAGAATTGAGGGAACTATGCGACTTTTACCGCCAAAAATGTTCAGAAAAATTCGAGTCAGAAAGGCTTTTTTCTGACATTTTGTGATTGTTTCACATCCAATTTCCAACCAATTGCCAAAGAAGTGTACATTGTTGGAAAGAGGAGAGTCTTACCTAACTTTTAATCAAAGTTTCAGCGAAATCGGAGCAGAATTGAGGGAACTATGGGACTTTTACCGCCAAAAAAAGTTTCAAAAAAATTCGAGTCAATGAGGCTTTTATGTGACATTTTCTGATTGTTTTACATCCAATTTCCAACCAATTGCCAAAGAAGTGTACATTGTTGGAAAGAGGAGAGTCTTATCTAACTTCTAATCAAAGTTTCAGCGAAATCGGAGCAGAATTGAGGGAACTATGCGACTTTTACCGCCAAAAATGTTCAGAAAAATTCGAGTCAGAAAGGCTTTTTTCTGACATTTTGTGATTGTTTCACATCCAATTTCCAACCAATTGCCAAAGAAGTGTACATTGTTGGAAAGAGGAGAGTCTTATCTAACTTTTAATGAAAGTTTCAGCGAAATCGGAGCAGAATTGAGGGAACTATGCGACTTTTACCGCCAAAAATGTTCAGAAAAATTCGAGTCAGAAAGGCTTTTTTCTGACATTTTGTGATTGTTTCACATCCAATTTCCAACCAATTGCCAAAGAAGTGTACATTGTTGGAAAGAGGAGAGTCTTACCTAACTTTTAATCAAAGTTTCAGCGAAATCGGAGCAGAATTGAGGGAACTATGGGACTTTTACCGCCAAAAAAAGTTTCAAAAAAATTCGAGTCAATGAGGCTTTTATGTGACATTTTCTGATTGTTTTACATCCAATTTCCAACCAATCGCCAAAAAAGTGTACATTGTTGGAAAGAAGAGAGTCTTATCTAACTTTTAATGAAAGTTTCAGCGAAATCGGAGCAGAATTGAGGGAACTATGCGACTTTTACCGCCAAAAATGTTCAGAAAAATTCGAGTCAGAAAGGCTTTTTTCTGACATTTTCTGATTGTTTTACATCCAATTTCCAACCAATTGCCAAAGAAGTGTACATTGTTGGAAAGAGGAGAGTCTTATCTAACTTCTAATCAAAGTTTCAGCGAAATCGGAGCAGAATTGAGGGAACTATGCGACTTTTACCGCCAAAAATGTTCAGAAAAATTCGAGTCAGAAAGGCTTTTTTCTGACATTTTGTGATTGTTTCACATCCAATTTCCAACCACTTGCCAAAGAAGTGTACATTGTTGGAAAGAGGAGAGTCTTACCTAACTTCTAATCAAAGTTTCAGCGAAATCGGAGCAGAATTGAGGGAACTATGCGACTTTTACCGCCAAAAATGTTCAGAAAAATTCGAGTCAGAAAGGCTTTTTTCTGACATTTTGTGATTGTTTCACATCCAATTTCCAACCAATTGCCAAAGAAGTGTACATTGTTGGAAAGAGGAGAGTCTTACCTAACTTTTAATCAAAGTTTCAGCGAAATCGGAGCAGAATTGAGGGAACTATGGGACTTTTACCGCCAAAAAAAGTTTCAAAAAAATTCGAGTCAATGAGGCTTTTATGTGACATTTTCTGATTGTTTTACATCCAATTTCCAACCAATTGCCAAAGAAGTGTACATTGTTGGAAAGAGGAGAGTCTTACCTAACTTTTAATTAAAGTTTCAGCGAAATCGGAGCAGAATTGAGGGAACTATGGGACTTTTACCGCCAAAAATGTTCAGAAAAATTCGAGTCAGAAAGGCTTTTTTCTGACATTTTGTGATTGTTTCACATCCAATTTCCAACCAATTGCCAAAGAAGTGTACACTGTTGGAAAGAGGAGAGTCTTACCTAACTTCTAATCAAAGTTTCAGCGAAATCGGAGCAGAATTGAGGGAACTATGCGACTTTTACCGCCAAAAATGTTCAGAAAAATTCGAGTCAGAAAGGCTTTTTTCTGACATTTTGTGATTGTTTCACATCCAATTTCCAACCAATTGCCAAAGAAGTGTACATTGTTGGAAAGAGGAGAGTCTTACCTAACTTTTAATCAAAGTTTCAGCGAAATCGGAGCAGAATTGAGGGAACTATGGGACTTTTACCGCCAAAAAAAGTTTCAAAAAAATTCGAGTCAATGAGGCTTTTATGTGACATTTTCTGATTGTTTTACATCCAATTTCCAACCAATTGCCAAAGAAGTGTACATTGTTGGAAAGAGGAGAGTCTTATCTAACTTCTAATCAAAGTTTCAGCGAAATCGGAGCAGAATTGAGGGAACTATGCGACTTTTACCGCCAAAAATGTTCAGAAAAATTCGAGTCAGAAAGGCTTTTTTCTGACATTTTGTGATTGTTTCACATCCAATTTCCAACCAATTGCCAAAGAAGTGTACATTGTTGGAAAGAGGAGAGTCTTATCTAACTTTTAATCAAAGTTTCAGCGAAATCGGAGCAGAATTGAGGGAACTATGCGACTTTTACCGCCAAAAATGTTCAGAAAAATTCGAGTCAGAAAGGCTTTTTTCTGACATTTTGTGATTGTTTCACATCCAATTTCCAACCAATTGCCAAAGAAGTGTACATTGTTGGAAAGAGGAGAGTCTTACCTAACTTTTAATCAAAGTTTCAGCGAAATCGGAGCAGAATTGAGGGAACTATGGGACTTTTACCGCCAAAAAAAGTTTCAAAAAAATTCGAGTCAATGAGGCTTTTATGTGACATTTTCTGATTGTTTTACATCCAATTTCCAACCAATCGCCAAAAAAGTGTACATTGTTGGAAAGAAGAGAGTCTTATCTAACTTTTAATGAAAGTTTCAGCGAAATCGGAGCAGAATTGAGGGAACTATGCGACTTTTACCGCCAAAAATGTTCAGAAAAATTCGAGTCAGAAAGGCTTTTTTCTGACATTTTCTGATTGTTTTACATCCAATTTCCAACCAATTGCCAAAGAAGTGTACATTGTTGGAAAGAGGAGAGTCTTATCTAACTTCTAATCAAAGTTTCAGCGAAATCGGAGCAGAATTGAGGGAACTATGCGACTTTTACCGCCAAAAATGTTCAGAAAAATTCGAGTCAGAAAGGCTTTTTTCTGACATTTTGTGATTGTTTCACATCCAATTTCCAACCAATTGCCAAAGAAGTGTACATTGTTGGAAAGAGGAGAGTCTTACCTAACTTCTAATCAAAGTTTCAGCGAAATCGGAGCAGAATTGAGGGAACTATGCGACTTTTACCGCCAAAAATGTTCAGAAAAATTCGAGTCAGAAAGGCTTTTTTCTGACATTTTGTGATTGTTTCACATCCAATTTCCAACCAATTGCCAAAGAAGTGTACATTGTTGGAAAGAGGAGAGTCTTACCTAACTTTTAATGAAAGTTTCAGTGAAATCGGAGCAGAATTGAGGGAACTATGGGACTTTTACCGCCAAAAAAAGTTTCAAAAAAATTCGAGTCAATGAGGCTTTTATGTGACATTTTCTGATTGTTTTACATCCAATTTCCAACCAATTGCCAAAGAAGTGTACATTGTTGGAAAGAGGAGAGTCTTACCTAACTTTTAATTAAAGTTTCAGCGAAATCGGAGCAGAATTGAGGGAACTATGGGACTTTTACCGCCAAAAATGTTCAGAAAAATTCGAGTCAGAAAGGCTTTTTTCTGACATTTTGTGATTGTTTCACATCCAATTTCCAACCAATTGCCAAAGAAGTGTACATTGTTGGAAAGAGGAGAGTCTTACCTAACTTTTAATCAAAGTTTCAGCGAAATCGGAGCAGAATTGAGGGAACTATGCGACTTTTACCGCCAAAAATGTTCAGAAAAATTCGAGTCAGAAAGGCTTTTTTCTGACATTTTGTGATTGTTTCACATCCAATTTCCAACCAATTGCCAAAGAAGTGTACATTGTTGGAAAGAGGAGAGTCTTACCTAACTTTTAATGAAAGTTTCAGTGAAATCGGAGCAGAATTGAGGGAACTATGGGACTTTTACCGCCAAAAAAAGTTTCAAAAAAATTCGAGTCAATGAGGCTTTTATGTGACATTTTCTGATTGTTTTACATCCAATTTCCAACCAATTGCCAAAGAAGTGTACATTGTTGGAAAGAGGAGAGTCTTATCTAACTTCTAATCAAAGTTTCAGCGAAATCGGAGCAGAATTGAGGGAACTATGCGACTTTTACCGCCAAAAATGTTCAGAAAAATTCGAGTCAGAAAGGCTTTTTTCTGACATTTTGTGATTGTTTCACATCCAATTTCCAACCAATTGCCAAAGAAGTGTACATTGTTGGAAAGAGGAGAGTCTTATCTAACTTCTAATCAAAGTTTCAGCGAAATCGGAGCAGAATTGAGGGAACTATGCGACTTTTACCGCCAAAAATGTTCAGAAAAATTCGAGTCAGAAAGGCTTTTTTCTGACATTTTGTGATTGTTTCACATCCAATTTCCAACCAATTGCCAAAGAAGTGTACATTGTTGGAAAGAGGAGAGTCTTACCTAACTTTTAATCAAAGTTTCAGCGAAATCGGAGCAGAATTGAGGGAACTATGGGACTTTTACCGCCAAAAAAAGTTTCAAAAAAATTCGAGTCAATGAGGCTTTTATGTGACATTTTCTGATTGTTTTACATCCAATTTCCAACCAATCGCCAAAAAAGTGTACATTGTTGGAAAGAAGAGAGTCTTATCTAACTTTTAATGAAAGTTTCAGCGAAATCGGAGCAGAATTGAGGGAACTATGCGACTTTTACCGCCAAAAATGTTCAGAAAAATTCGAGTCAGAAAGGCTTTTTTCTGACATTTTGTGATTGTTTCACATCCAATTTCCAACCAATTGCCAAAGAAGTGTACATTGTTGGAAAGAGGAGAGTCTTACCTAACTTTTAATCAAAGTTTCAGCGAAATCAAAGCAGAATTGAGGGAACTATGCGACTTTTACCGCCAAAAATGTTCAGAAAAATTCGAGTCAGAAAGGCTTTTTTCTGACATTTTGTGATTGTTTCACATCCAATTTCCAACCAATTGCCAAAGAAGTGTACATTGTTGGAAAGAGGAGAGTCTTATCTAACTTTTAATCAAAGTTTCAGCGAAATCGGAGCAGAATTGAGGGAACTATGCGACTTTTACCGCCAAAAATGTTCAGAAAAATTCGAGTCAGAAAGGCTTTTTTCTGACATTTTGTGATTGTTTCACATCCAATTTCCAACCAATTGCCAAAGAAGTGTACACTGTTGGAAAGAGGAGAGTCTTACCTAACTTTTAATCAAAGTTTCAGTGAAATCGGAGCAGAATTGAGGGAACTATGGGACTTTTACCGCCAAAAAAAGTTTCAAAAAAATTCGAGTCAATGAGGCTTTTATGTGACATTTTCTGATTGTTTTACATCCAATTTCCAACCAATTGCCAAAGAAGTGTACATTGTTGGAAAGAGGAGAGTCTTATCTAACTTTTAATGAAAGTTTCAGCGAAATCGGAGCAGAATTGAGGGAACTATGCGACTTTTACCGCCAAAAATGTTCAGAAAAATTCGAGTCAGAAAGGCTTTTTTCTGACATTTTGTGATTGTTTCACATCCAATTTCCAACCAATTGCCAAAGAAGTGTACATTGTTGGAAAGAGGAGAGTCTTATCTAACTTCTAATCAAAGTTTCAGCGAAATCGGAGCAGAATTGAGGGAACTATGCGACTTTTACCGCCAAAAATGTTCAGAAAAATTCGAGTCAGAAAGGCTTTTTTCTGACATTTTGTGATTGTTTCACATCCAATTTCCAACCAATTGCCAAAGAAGTGTACATTGTTGGAAAGAGGAGAGTCTTATCTAACTTCTAATCAAAGTTTCAGCGAAATCGGAGCAGAATTGAGGGAACTATGCGACTTTTACCGCCAAAAATGTTCAGAAAAATTCGAGTCAGAAAGGCTTTTTTCTGACATTTTGTGATTGTTTCACATCCAATTTCCAACCAATTGCCAAAGAAGTGTACATTGTTGAAAGAGGAGAGTCTTACCTAACTTCTAATCAAAGTTTCAGCGAAATCGGAGCAGAATTGAGGGAACTATGCGACTTTTACCGCCAAAAATGTTCAGAAAAATTCGAGTCAGAAAGGCTTTTTTCTGACATTTTGTGATTGTTTCACATCCAATTTCCAACCAATTGCCAAAGAAGTGTACATTGTTGGAAAGAGGAGAGTCTTACCTAACTTTTAATGAAAGTTTCAGTGAAATCGGAGCAGAATTGAGGGAACTATGGGACTTTTACCGCCAAAAAAAGTTTCAAAAAAATTCGAGTCAATGAGGCTTTTATGTGACATTTTCTGATTGTTTTACATCCAATTTCCAACCAATTGCCAAAAAAGTGTACATTGTTGGAAAGAGGAGAGTCTTACCTAACTTTTAATTAAAGTTTCAGCGAAATCGGAGCAGAATTGAGGGAACTATGGGACTTTTACCGCCAAAAATGTTCAGAAAAATTCGAGTCAGAAAGGCTTTTTTCTGACATTTTGTGATTGTTTCACATCCAATTTCCAACCAATTGCCAAAGAAGTGTACATTGTTGGAAAGAGGAGAGTCTTACCTAACTTTTAATCAAGTTTCAGCGAAATCGGAGCAGAATTGAGGGAACTATGCGACTTTTACCGCCAAAAATGTTCAGAAAAATTCGAGTCAGAAAGGCTTTTTTCTGACATTTTGTGATTGTTTCACATCCAATTTCCAACCAATTGCCAAAGAAGTGTACATTGTTGGAAAGAGGAGAGTCTTACCTAACTTTTAATGAAAGTTTCAGTGAAATCGGAGCAGAATTGAGGGAACTATGGGACTTTTACCGCCAAAAAAAGTTTCAAAAAAATTCGAGTCAATGAGGCTTTTATGTGACATTTTCTGATTGTTTTACATCCAATTTCCAACCAATTGCCAAAGAAGTGTACATTGTTGGAAAGAGGAGAGTCTTATCTAACTTCTAATCAAAGTTTCAGCGAAATCGGAGCAGAATTGAGGGAACTATGCGACTTTTACCGCCAAAAATGTTCAGAAAAATTCGAGTCAGAAAGGCTTTTTTCTGACATTTTGTGATTGTTTCACATCCAATTTCCAACCAATTGCCAAAGAAGTGTACATTGTTGGAAAGAGGAGAGTCTTATCTAACTTCTAATCAAAGTTTCAGCGAAATCGGAGCAGAATTGAGGGAACTATGCGACTTTTACCGCCAAAAATGTTCAGAAAAATTCGAGTCAGAAAGGCTTTTTCTGACATTTTGTGATTGTTTCACATCCAATTTCCAACCAATTGCCAAAGAAGTGTACATTGTTGGAAAGAGGAGAGTCTTACCTAACTTTTAATCAAAGTTTCAGCGAAATCGGAGCAGAATTGAGGGAACTATGGGACTTTTACCGCCAAAAAAAGTTTCAAAAAAATTCGAGTCAATGAGGCTTTTATGTGACATTTTCTGATTGTTTTACATCCAATTTCCAACCAATCGCCAAAAAAGTGTACATTGTTGGAAAGAAGAGAGTCTTATCTAACTTTTAATGAAAGTTTCAGCGAAATCGGAGCAGAATTGAGGGAACTATGCGACTTTTACCGCCAAAAATGTTCAGAAAAATTCGAGTCAGAAAGGCTTTTTTCTGACATTTTGTGATTGTTTCACATCCAATTTCCAACCAATTGCCAAAGAAGTGTACATTGTTGGAAAGAGGAGAGTCTTACCTAACTTTTAATCAAAGTTTCAGCGAAATCAAAGCAGAATTGAGGGAACTATGCGACTTTTACCGCCAAAAATGTTCAGAAAAATTCGAGTCAGAAAGGCTTTTTTCTGACATTTTGTGATTGTTTCACATCCAATTTCCAACCAATTGCCAAAGAAGTGTACATTGTTGGAAAGAGGAGAGTCTTATCTAACTTTTAATCAAAGTTTCAGCGAAATCGGAGCAGAATTGAGGGAACTATGCGACTTTTACCGCCAAAAATGTTCAGAAAAATTCGAGTCAGAAAGGCTTTTTTCTGACATTTTGTGATTGTTTCACATCCAATTTCCAACCAATTGCCAAAGAAGTGTACACTGTTGGAAAGAGGAGAGTCTTACCTAACTTTTAATCAAAGTTTCAGTGAAATCGGAGCAGAATTGAGGGAACTATGGGACTTTTACCGCCAAAAAAAGTTTCAAAAAAATTCGAGTCAATGAGGCTTTTATGTGACATTTTCTGATTGTTTTACATCCAATTTCCAACCAATTGCCAAAGAAGTGTACATTGTTGGAAAGAGGAGAGTCTTATCTAACTTTTAATGAAAGTTTCAGCGAAATCGGAGCAGAATTGAGGGAACTATGCGACTTTACCGCCAAAAATGTTCAGAAAAATTCGAGTCAGAAAGGCTTTTTTCTGACATTTTGTGATTGTTTCACATCCAATTTCCAACCAATTGCCAAAGAAGTGTACATTGTTGGAAAGAGGAGAGTCTTATCTAACTTTTAATCAAAGTTTCAGCGAAATCGGAGCAGAATTGAGGGAACTATGCGACTTTTACCGCCAAAAATGTTCAGAAAAATTCGAGTCAGAAAGGCTTTTTTCTGACATTTTGTGATTGTTTCACATCCAATTTCCAACCAATTGCCAAAGAAGTGTACATTGTTGGAAAGAGGAGAGTCTTACCTAACTTTTAATCAAAGTTTCAGTGAAATCGGAGCAGAATTGAGGGAACTATGGGACTTTTACCGCCAAAAAAAGTTTCAAAAAAATTCGAGTCAATGAGGCTTTTATGTGACATTTTCTGATTGTTTTACATCCAATTTCCAACCAATTGCCAAAGAAGTGTACATTGTTGGAAAGAAGAGAGTCTTATCTAACTTCTAATCAAAGTTTCAGCGAAATCGGAGCAGAATTGAGGGAACTATGCGACTTTTACCGCCAAAAATGTTCAGAAAAATTCGAGTCAGAAAGGCTTTTTTCTGACATTTTGTGATTGTTTCACATCCAATTTCCAACCAATTGCCAAAGAAGTGTACATTGTTGGAAAGAGGAGAGTCTTATCTAACTTTTAATCAAAGTTTCAGCGAAATCGGAGCAGAATTGAGGGAACTATGCGACTTTTACCGCCAAAAATGTTCAGAAAAATTCGAGTCAGAAAGGCTTTTTTCTGACATTTTGTGATTGTTTCACATCCAATTTCCAACCAATTGCCAAAGAAGTGTACATTGTTGGAAAGAGGAGAGTCTTATCTAACTTCTAATCAAAGTTTCAGTGAAATCGGAGCAGAATTGAGGGAACTATGGGACTTTTACCGCCAAAAAAAGTTTCAAAAAAATTCGAGTCAATGAGGCTTTTATGTGACATTTTCTGATTGTTTTACATCCAATTTCCAACCAATTGCCAAAGAAGTGTACATTGTTGGAAAGAGGAGAGTCTTACCTAAATTTTAATCAAAGTTTCAGCGAAATCGGAGCAGAATTGAGGGAACTATGGGACTTTTACCGCCAAAAATGTTCAGAAAAATTCGAGTCAGAAAGGCTTTTTTCTGACATTTTGTGATTGTTTCACATCCAATTTCCAACCAATTGCCAAAGAAGTGTACATTGTTGGAAAGAGGAGAGTCTTACCTAACTTTTAATCAAAGTTTCAGCGAAATCGGAGCAGAATTGAGGGAACTATGCGACTTTTACCGCCAAAAATGTTCAGAAAAATTCGAGTCAGAAAGGCTTTTTTCTGACATTTTGTGATTGTTTCACATCCAATTTCCAACCAATTGCCAAAGAAGTGTACATTGTTGGAAAGAGGAGAGTCTTACCTAACTTTTAATGAAAGTTTCAGTGAAATCGGAGCAGAATTGAGGGAACTATGGGACTTTTACCGCCAAAAAAAGTTTCAAAAAAATTCGAGTCAATGAGGCTTTTATGTGACATTTTCTGATTGTTTTACATCCAATTTCCAACCAATTGCCAAAGAAGTGTACATTGTTGGAAAGAGGAGAGTCTTATCTAACTTCTAATCAAAGTTTCAGCGAAATCGGAGCAGAATTGAGGGAACTATGCGACTTTTACCGCCAAAAATGTTCAGAAAAATTCGAGTCAGAAAGGCTTTTTTCTGACATTTTGTGATTGTTTCACATCCAATTTCCAACCAATTGCCAAAGAAGTGTACATTGTTGGAAAGAGGAGAGTCTTATCTAACTTTTAATCAAAGTTTCAGCGAAATCGGAGCAGAATTGAGGGAACTATGCGACTTTTACCGCCAAAAATGTTCAGAAAAATTCGAGTCAGAAAGGCTTTTTTCTGACATTTTGTGATTGTTTCACATCCAATTTCCAACCAATTGCCAAAGAAGTGTACATTGTTGGAAAGAGGAGAGTCTTATCTAACTTTTAATCAAAGTTTCAGCGAAATCGGAGCAGAATTGAGGGAACTATGCGACTTTTACCGCCAAAAATGTTCAGAAAAATTCGAGTCAGAAAGGCTTTTTTCTGACATTTTGTGATTGTTTCACATCCAATTTCCAACCAATTGCCAAAGAAGTGTACACTGTTGGAAAGAGGAGAGTCTTACCTAACTTTTAATCAAAGTTTCAGTGAAATCGGAGCAGAATTGAGGGAACTATGGGACTTTTACCGCCAAAAAAAGTTTCAAAAAAATTCGAGTCAATGAGGCTTTTATGTGACATTTTCTGATTGTTTTACATCCAATTTCCAACCAATTGCCAAAGAAGTGTACATTGTTGGAAAGAGCAGAGTCTTATCTAACTTTTAATGAAAGTTTCAGCGAAATCGGAGCAGAATTGAGGGAACTATGCGACTTTTACCGCCAAAAATGTTCAGAAAAATTCGAGTCAGAAAGGCTTTTTTCTGACATTTTGTGATTGTTTCACATCCAATTTCCAACCAATTGCCAAAGAAGTGTACATTGTTGGAAAGAGGAGAGTCTTATCTAACTTTTAATCAAAGTTTCAGCGAAATCGGAGCAGAATTGAGGGAACTATGCGACTTTTACCGCCAAAAATGTTCAGAAAAATTCGAGTCAGAAAGGCTTTTTTCTGACATTTTGTGATTGTTTCACATCCAATTTCCAACCAATTGCCAAAGAAGTGTACATTGTTGGAAAGAGGAGAGTCTTACCTAACTTTTAATCAAAGTTTCAGCGAAATCGGAGCAGAATTGAGGGAACTATGGGACTTTTACCGCCAAAAAAAGTTTCAAAAAAATTCGAGTCAATGAGGCTTTTATGTGACATTTTCTGATTGTTTTACATCCAATTTCCAACCAATTGCCAAAGAAGTGTACGCTGTTGGAAAGAGGAGAGTCTTATCTAACTTCTAATGAAAGTTTCAGCGAAATCGGAGCAGAATTGAGGGAACTATGCGACTTTTACCGCCAAAAATGTTCAGAAAAATTCGAGTCAGAAAGGCTTTTTTCTGACATTTTGTGATTGTTTCACATCCAATTTCCAACCAATTGCCAAAGAAGTGTACATTGTTGGAAAGAGGAGAGTCTTACCTAACTTTGAATGAAAGTTTCAGTGAAATCGGAGCAGAATTGAGGGAACTATGGGACTTTTACCGCCAAAAAAAGTTTCAAAAAAATTCGAGTCAATGAGGCTTTTATGTGACATTTTCTGATTGTTTTACATCCAATTTCCAACCAATTGCCAAAGAAGTGTACATTGTTGGAAAGAAGAGAGTCTTATCTAACTTCTAATCAAAGTTTCAGCGAAATCGGAGCAGAATTGAGGGAACTATGCGACTTTTACCGCCAAAAATGTTCAGAAAAATTCGAGTCAGAAAGGCTTTTTTCTGACATTTTGTGATTGTTTCACATCCAATTTCCAACCAATTGCCAAAGAAGTGTACATTGTTGGAAAGAGGAGAGTCTTATCTAACTTTTAATCAAAGTTTCAGCGAAATCGGAGCAGAATTGAGGGAACTATGCGACTTTTACCGCCAAAAATGTTCAGAAAAATTCGAGTCAGAAAGGCTTTTTTCTGACATTTTGTGATTGTTTCACATCCAATTTCCAACCAATTGCCAAAGAAGTGTACATTGTTGGAAAGAGGAGAGTCTTATCTAACTTCTAATCAAAGTTTCAGTGAAATCGGAGCAGAATTGAGGGAACTATGGGACTTTTACCGCCAAAAAAAGTTTCAAAAAAATTCGAGTCAATGAGGCTTTTATGTGACATTTTCTGATTGTTTTACATCCAATTTCCAACCAATTGCCAAAGAAGTGTACATTGTTGGAAAGAGGAGAGTCTTACCTAAATTTTAATCAAAGTTTCAGCGAAATCGGAGCAGAATTGAGGGAACTATGGGACTTTTACCGCCAAAAATGTTCAGAAAAATTCGAGTCAGAAAGGCTTTTTTCTGACATTTTGTGATTGTTTCACATCCAATTTCCAACCAATTGCCAAAGAAGTGTACATTGTTGGAAAGAGGAGAGTCTTACCTAACTTTTAATCAAAGTTTCAGCGAAATCGGAGCAGAATTGAGGGAACTATGCGACTTTTACCGCCAAAAATGTTCAGAAAAATTCGAGTCAGAAAGGCTTTTTTCTGACATTTTGTGATTGTTTCACATCCAATTTCCAACCAATTGCCAAAGAAGTGTACATTGTTGGAAAGAGGAGAGTCTTACCTAACTTTTAATGAAAGTTTCAGTGAAATCGGAGCAGAATTGAGGGAACTATGGGACTTTTACCGCCAAAAAAAGTTTCAAAAAAATTCGAGTCAATGAGGCTTTTATGTGACATTTTCTGATTGTTTTACATCCAATTTCCAACCAATTGCCAAAGAAGTGTACATTGTTGGAAAGAGGAGAGTCTTATCTAACTTCTAATCAAAGTTTCAGCGAAATCGGAGCAGAATTGAGGGAACTATGCGACTTTTACCGCCAAAAATGTTCAGAAAAATTCGAGTCAGAAAGGCTTTTTTCTGACATTTTGTGATTGTTTCACATCCAATTTCCAACCAATTGCCAAAGAAGTGTACATTGTTGGAAAGAGGAGAGTCTTATCTAACTTTTAATCAAAGTTTCAGCGAAATCGGAGCAGAATTGAGGGAACTATGCGACTTTTACCGCCAAAAATGTTCAGAAAAATTCGAGTCAGAAAGGCTTTTTTCTGACATTTTGTGATTGTTTCACATCCAATTTCCAACCAATTGCCAAAGAAGTGTACATTGTTGGAAAGAGGAGAGTCTTATCTAACTTCTAATCAAAGTTTCAGTGAAATCGGAGCAGAATTGAGGGAACTATGGGACTTTTACCGCCAAAAAAAGTTTCAAAAAAATTCGAGTCAATGAGGCTTTTATGTGACATTTTCTGATTGTTTTACATCCAATTTCCAACCAATTGCCAAAGAAGTGTACATTGTTGGAAAGAGGAGAGTCTTACCTAAATTTTAATCAAAGTTTCAGCGAAATCGGAGCAGAATTGAGGGAACTATGGGACTTTTACCGCCAAAAATGTTCAGAAAAATTCGAGTCAGAAAGGCTTTTTTCTGACATTTTGTGATTGTTTCACATCCAATTTCCAACCAATTGCCAAAGAAGTGTACATTATTGGAAAGAGGAGAGTCTTACCTAACTTTTAATCAAAGTTTCAGCGAAATCGGAGCAGAATTGAGGGAACTATGCGACTTTTACCGCCAAAAATGTTCAGAAAAATTCGAGTCAGAAAGGCTTTTTTCTGACATTTTGTGATTGTTTCACATCCAATTTCCAACCAATTGCCAAAGAAGTGTACATTGTTGGAAAGAGGAGAGTCTTACCTAACTTTTAATGAAAGTTTCAGTGAAATCGGAGCAGAATTGAGGGAACTATGGGACTTTTACCGCCAAAAAAAGTTTCAAAAAAATTCGAGTCAATGAGGCTTTTATGTGACATTTTCTGATTGTTTTACATCCAATTTCCAACCAATTGCCAAAGAAGTGTACATTGTTGGAAAGAGGAGAGTCTTATCTAACTTCTAATCAAAGTTTCAGCGAAATCGGAGCAGAATTGAGGGAACTATGCGACTTTTACCGCCAAAAATGTTCAGAAAAATTCGAGTCAGAAAGGCTTTTTTCTGACATTTTGTGATTGTTTCACATCCAATTTCCAACCAATTGCCAAAGAAGTGTACATTGTTGGAAAGAAGAGAGTCTTACCTAACTTTTAATCAAAGTTTCAGCGAAATCGGAGCAGAATTGAGGGAACTATGGGACTTTTACCGCCAAAAAAAGTTTCAAAAAAATTCGAGTCAATGAGGCTTTTATGTGACATTTTCTGATTGTTTTACATCCAATTTCCAACCAATTGCCAAAGAAGTGTACATTGTTGGAAAGAGGAGAGTCTTATATAACTTTTAATGAAAGTTTCAGCGAAATCGGGGCAGAATTGAGGGAACTATGCGACTTTTACCGCCAAAAATGTTCAGAAAAATTCGAGTCAGAAAGGCTTTTTTCTGACATTTTGTGATTGTTTTACATCCAATTTCCAACCAATTGCCAAAGAAGTGTACATTGTTGGAAAGAGGAGAGTCTTATCTAACTTCTAATCAAAGTTTCAGCGAAATCGGAGCAGAATTGAGGGAACTATGCGACTTTTACCGCCAAAAATGTTCAGAAAAATTCGAGTCAGAAAGGCTTTTTTCTGACATTTTGTGATTGTTTCACATCCAATTTCCAACCAATTGCCAAAGAAGTGTACATTGTTGGAAAGAGGAGAGTCTTACCTAACTTTTAATCAAAGTTTCAGCGAAATCGGAGCAGAATTGAGGGAACTATGGGACTTTTACCGCCAAAAAAAGTTTCAAAAAAATTCGAGTCAATGAGGCTTTTATGTGACATTTTCTGATTGTTTTACATCCAATTTCCAACCAATTGCCAAAAAAGTGTACATTGTTGGAAAGAAGAGAGTCTTATCTAACTTTTAATGAAAGTTTCAGCGAAATCGGAGCAGAATTGAGGGAACTATGCGACTTTTACCGCCAAAAATGTTCAGAAAAATTCGAGTCAGAAAGGCTTTTTTCTGACATTTTGTGATTGTTTCACATCCAATTTCCAACCAATTGCCAAAGAAGTGTACATTGTTGGAAAGAGGAGAGTCTTATCTAACTTTTAATCAAAGTTTCAGCGAAATCGGAGCAGAATTGAGGGAACTATGCGACTTTTACCGCCAAAAATGTTCAGAAAAATTCGAGTCAGAAAGGCTTTTTTCTGACATTTTGTGATTGTTTCACATCCAATTTCCAACCAATTGCCAAAGAAGTGTACATTGTTGGAAAGAGGAGAGTCTTACCTAACTTTTAATCAAAGTTTCAGCGAAATCGGAGCAGAATTGAGGGAACTATGGGACTTTTACCGCCAAAAAAAGTTTCAAAAAAATTCGAGTCAATGAGGCTTTTATGTGACATTTTCTGATTGTTTTACATCCAATTTCCAACCAATCGCCAAAAAAGTGTACATTGTTGGAAAGAAGAGAGTCTTATCTAACTTTTAATGAAAGTTTCAGCGAAATCGGAGCAGAATTGAGGGAACTATGCGACTTTTACCGCCAAAAATGTTCAGAAAAATTCGAGTCAGAAAGGCTTTTTTCTGACATTTTCTGATTGTTTTACATCCAATTTCCAACCAATTGCCAAAGAAGTGTACATTGTTGGAAAGAGAAGAGTCTTATCTAACTTCTAATCAAAGTTTCAGCGAAATCGGAGCAGAATTGAGGGAGCTATGCGACTTTTACCGCCAAAAATGTTCAGAAAAATTCGAGTCAGAAAGGCTTTTTTCTGACATTTTGTGATTGTTTCACATCCAATTTCCAACCAATTGCCAAAGAAGTGTACATTGTTGGAAAGAGGAGAGTCTTATCTAACTTTTAATCAAAGTTTCAGCGAAATCGGAGCAGAATTGAGGGAACTATGCGACTTTTACCGCCAAAAATGTTCAGAAAAATTCGAGTCAGAAAGGCTTTTTTCTGACATTTTGTGATTGTTTCACATCCAATTTCCAACCAATTGCCAAAGAAGTGTACATTGTTGGAAAGAGGAGAGTCTTACCTAACTTCTAATCAAAGTTTCAGCGAAATCGGAGCAGAATTGAGGGAACTATGGGACTTTTACCGCCAAAAAAGTTTCAAAAAAATTCGAGTCAATGAGGCTTTTATGTGACATTTTCTGATTGTTTTACATCCAATTTCCAACCAATCGCCAAAAAAGTGTACATTGTTGGAAAGAAGAGAGTCTTATCTAACTTTTAATGAAAGTTTCAGCGAAATCGGAGCAGAATTGAGGGAACTATGCGACTTTTACCGCCAAAAATGTTCAGAAAAATTCGAGTCAGAAAGGCTTTTTTCTGACATTTTCTGATTGTTTTACATCCAATTTCCAACCAATTGCCAAAGAAGTGTACATTGTTGGAAAGAGGAGAGTCTTATCTAACTTCTAATCAAAGTTTCAGCGAAATCGGAGCAGAATTGAGGGAACTATGCGACTTTTACCGCCAAAAATGTTCAGAAAAATTCGAGTCAGAAAGGCTTTTTTCTGAAATTTTGTGATTGTTTCACATCCAATTTCCAACCAATTGCCAAAGAAGTGTACATTGTTGGAAAGAGGAGAGTCTTACCTAACTTTTAATCAAAGTTCCAGCGAAATCGGAGCAGAATTGAGGGAACTATGCGACTTTTACCGCCAAAAATGTTCAGAAAAATTCGAGTCAGAAAGGCTTTTATGTGACATTTTCTGATTGTTTTACATCCAATTTCCAACCAATTGCCAAAGAAGTGTACATTGTTGGAAAGAAGAGAGTCTTATCTAACTTCTAATCAAAGTTTCAGCGAAATCGGAGCAGAATTGAGGGAACTATGCGACTTTTACCGCCAAAAATGTTCAGAAAAATTCGAGTCAGAAAGGCTTTTTTCTGATATTTTGTGATTGTTTCACATCCAATTTCCAACCAATTGCCAAAGAAGTGTACATTGTTGGAAAGAGGAGAGTCTTATCTAACTTTTAATCAAAGTTTCAGCGAAATCGGAGCAGAATTGAGGGAACTATGCGACTTTTACCGCCAAAAATGTTCAGAAAAATTCGAGTCAGAAAGGCTTTTTTCTGACATTTTGTGATTGTTTCACATCCAATTTCCAACCAATTGCCAAAGAAGTGTACACTGTTGGAAAGAGGAGAGTCTTACCTAACTTTTAATCAAAGTTTCAGCGAAATCGGAGCAGAATTGAGGGAACTATGGGACTTTTACCGCCAAAAAAAGTTTCAAAAAAATTCGAGTCAATGAGGCTTTTATGTGACATTTTCTGATTGTTTTACATCCAATTTCCAACCAATCGCCAAAAAAGTGTACATTGTTGGAAAGAAGAGAGTCTTATCTAACTTTTAATGAACGTTTCAGCGAAATCGGAGCAGAATTGAGGGAACTATGCGACTTTTACCGCCAAAAATGTTCAGAAAAATTCGAGTCAGAAAGGCTTTTTTCTGACATTTTCTGATTGTTTTACATCCAATTTCCAACCAATTGCCAAAGAAGTGTACATTGTTGGAAAGAGGAGAGTCTTATCTAACTTCTAATCAAAGTTTCAGCGAAATCGGAGCAGAATTGAGGGAACTATGCGACTTTTACCGCCAAAAATGTTCAGAAAAATTCGAGTCAGAAAGGCTTTTTTCTGACATTTTGTGATTGTTTCACATCCAATTTCCAACCAATTGCCAAAGAAGTGTACATTGTTGGAAAGAGGAGAGTCTTACCTAACTTTTAATCAAAGTTTCAGCGAAATCGGAGCAGAATTGAGGGAACTATGGGACTTTTACCGCCAAAAAAAGTTTCAAAAAAATTCGAGTCAATGAGGCTTTTATGTGACATTTTCTGATTGTTTTACATCCAATTTCCAACCAATTGCCAAAGAAGTGTACATTGTTGGAAAGAGGAGAGTCTTATCTAACTTTTAATCAAAGTTTCAGCGAAATCGGAGCAGAATTGAGGGAACTATGCGACTTTTACCGCCAAAAATGTTCAGAAAAATTCGAGTCAGAAAGGCTTTTTTCTGACATTTTGTGATTGTTTCACATCCAATTTCCAACCAATTGCCAAAGAAGTGTACATTGTTGGAAAGAGGAGAGCCTTATCTAACTTTTAATGAAAGTTTCAGCGAAATCGGGGCAGAATTGAGGGAACTATGCGACTTTTACCGCCAAAAATGTTCAGAAAAATTCGAGTCAGAAAGGCTTTTTTCTGAAATTTTGTGATTGTTTCACATCCAATTTCCAACCAATTGCCAAAGAAGTGTACATTGTTGGAAAGAGGAGAGTCTTACCTAACTTTTAATCAAAGTTTCAGCGAAATCGGAGCAGAATTGAGGGAACTATGGGACTTTTACCGCCAAAAAAAGTTTCAAAAAAATTCGAGTCAATGAGGCTTTTATGTGACATTTTCTGATTGTTTTACATCCAATTTCCAACCAATCGCCAAAAAAGTGTACATTGTTGGAAAGAAGAGAGTCTTATCTAACTTTTAATGAAAGTTTCAGCGAAATCGGAGCAGAATTGAGGGAACTATGCGACTTTTACCGCCAAAAATGTTCAGAAAAATTCGAGTCAGAAAGGCTTTTTTCTGACATTTTCTGATTGTTTTACATCCAATTTCCAACCAATTGCCAAAGAAGTGTACATTGTTGGAAAGAGGAGAGTCTTATCTAACTTCTAATCAAAGTTTCAGCGAAATCGGAGCAGAATTGAGGGAACTATGCGACTTTTACCGCCAAAAATGTTCAGAAAAATTCGAGTCAGAAAGGCTTTTTTCTGACATTTTGTGATTGTTTCACATCCAATTTCCAACCAATTGCCAAAGAAGTGTACATTGTTGGAAAGAGGAGAGTCTTACCTAACTTTTAATCAAAGTTTCAGCGAAATCGGAGCAGAATTGAGGGAACTATGCGACTTTTACCGCCAAAAATGTTCAGAAAAATTCGAGTCAGAAAGGCTTTTTTCTGACATTTTGTGATTGTTTCACATCCAATTTCCAACCAATTGCCAAAGAAGTGTACATTGTTGGAAAGAGGAGAGTCTTACCTAACTTTTAATGAAAGTTTCAGTGAAATCGGAGCAGAATTGAGGGAACTATGGGACTTTTACCGCCAAAAAAAGTTTCAAAAAAATTCGAGTCAATGAGGCTTTTATGTGACATTTTCTGATTGTTTTACATCCAATTTCCAACCAATTGCCAAAGAAGTGTACATTGTTGGAAAGAGGAGAGTCTTATCTAACTTCTAATCAAAGTTTCAGCGAAATCGGAGCAGAATTGAGGGAACTATGCGACTTTTACCGCCAAAAATGTTCAGAAAAATTCGAGTCAGAAAGGCTTTTTTCTGACATTTTGTGATTGTTTCACATCCAATTTCCAACCAATTGCCAAAGAAGTGTACATTGTTGGAAAGAGGAGAGTCTTACCTAACTTTTAATCAAAGTTTCAGCGAAATCGGAGCAGAATTGAGGGAACTATGGGACTTTTACCGCCAAAAAAAGTTTCAAAAAAATTCGAGTCAATGAGGCTTTTATGTGACATTTTCTGATTGTTTTACATCCAATTTCCAACCAATCGCCAAAAAAGTGTACATTGTTGGAAAGAAGAGAGTCTTATCTAACTTTTAATGAAAGTTTCAGCGAAATCGGAGCAGAATTGAGGGAACTATGCGACTTTTACCGCCAAAAATGTTCAGAAAAATTCGAGTCAGAAAGGCTTTTTTCTGACATTTTCTGATTGTTTCACATCCAATTTCCAACCAATTGCCAAAGAAGTGTACATTGTTGGAAAGAGGAGAGTCTTATCTAACTTCTAATCAAAGTTTCAGCGAAATCGGAGCAGAATTGAGGGAACTATGCGACTTTTACCGCCAAAAATGTTCAGAAAAATTCGAGTCAGAAAGGCTTTTTTCTGACATTTTGTGATTGTTTCACATCCAATTTCCAACCAATTGCCAAAGAAGTGTACATTGTTGGAAAGAGGAGAGTCTTACCTAACTTTTAATCAAAGTTTCAGCGAAATCGGAGCAGAATTGAGGGAACTATGCGACTTTTACCGCCAAAAATGTTCAGAAAAATTCGAGTCAGAAAGGCTTTTTTCTGACATTTTGTGATTGTTTCACATCCAATTTCCAACCAATTGCCAAAGAAGTGTACATTGTTGGAAAGAGGAGAGTCTTACCTAACTTTTAATGAAAGTTTCAGTGAAATCGGAGCAGAATTGAGGGAACTATGGGACTTTTACCGCCAAAAAAAGTTTCAAAAAAATTCGAGTCAATGAGGCTTTTATGTGACATTTTCTGATTGTTTTACATCCAATTTCCAACCAATTGCCAAAGAAGTGTACATTGTTGGAAAGAGGAGAGTCTTACCTAACTTTTAATGAAAGTTTCAGTGAAATCGGAGCAGAATTGAGGGAACTATGGGACTTTTACCGCCAAAAAAAGTTTCAAAAAAATTCGAGTCAATGAGGCTTTTTTCTGACATTTTGTGATTGTTTTACATCCAATTTCCAACCAATTGCCAAAGAAGTGTACATTGTTGGAAAGAGGAGAGTCTTATCTAACTTTTAATCAAAGTTTCAGCGAAATCGGAGCAGAATTGAGGGAACTATGGGACTTTTACCGCCAAAAATGTTCAGAAAAATTCGAGTCAGAAAGGCTTTTTTCTGACATTTTGTGATTGTTTCACATCCAATTTCCAACCAATTGCCAAAGAAGTGTACATTGTTGGAAAGAGGAGAGTCTTACCTAACTTCTAATCAAAGTTTCAGCGAAATCGGAGCAGAATTGAGGGAACTATGCGACTTTTACCGCCAAAAATGTTCAGAAAAATTCGAGTCAGAAAGGCTTTTTTCTGACATTTTGTGATTGTTTCACATCCAATTTCCAACCAATTGCCAAAGAAGTGTACATTGTTGGAAAGAGGAGAGTCTTACCTAACTTTTAATGAAAGTTTCAGTGAAATCGGAGCAGAATTGAGGGAACTATGGGACTTTTACCGCCAAAAAAAGTTTCAAAAAAATTCGAGTCAATGAGGCTTTTATGTGACATTTTCTGATTGTTTTACATCCAATTTCCAACCAATTGCCAAAGAAGTGTACATTGTTGGAAAGAGGAGAGTCTTATCTAACTTCTAATCAAAGTTTCAGCGAAATCGGAGCAGAATTGAGGGAACTATGCGACTTTTACCGCCAAAAAAAGTTTCAAAAAAATTCGAGTCAATGAGGCTTTTATGTGACATTTTCTGATTGTTTTACATCCCAATCGCCAAAAAAGTGTACATTGTTGGAAAGAAGAGAGTCTTATCTAACTTTTAATCAAAGTTTCAGCGAAATCGGAGCAGAATTGAGGGAACTATGCGACTTTTACCGCCAAAAATGTTCAGAAAAATTCGAGTCAGAAAGGCTTTTTTCTGACATTTTGTGATTGTTTCACATCCAATTTCCAACCAATTGCCAAAGAAGTGTACATTGTTGGAAAGAGGAGAGTCTTACCTAACTTTTAATGAAAGTTTCAGTGAAATCGGAGCAGAATTGAGGGAACTATGGGACTTTTACCGCCAAAAAAAGTTTCAAAAAAATTCGAGTCAATGAGGCTTTTATGTGACATTTTCTGATTGTTTTACATCCAATTTCCAACCAATTGCCAAAGAAGTGTACATTGTTGGAAAGAGGAGAGTCTTATCTAACTTCTAATCAAAGTTTCAGCGAAATCGGAGCAGAATTGAGGGAACTATGCGACTTTTACCGCCAAAAATGTTCAGAAAAATTCGAGTCAGAAAGGCTTTTTTCTGACATTTTGTGATTGTTTCACATCCAATTTCCAACCAATTGCCAAAGAAGTGTACATTGTTGGAAAGAGGAGAGTCTTATCTAACTTTTAATCAAAGTTTCAGCGAAATCGGAGCAGAATTGAGGGAACTATGCGACTTTTACCGCCAAAAATGTTCAGAAAAATTCGAGTCAGAAAGGCTTTTTTCTGAAATTTTGTGATTGTTTCACATCCAATTTCCAACCAATTGCCAAAGAAGTGTACATTGTTGGAAAGAGGAGAGTCTTACCTAACTTTTAATCAAAGTTTCAGCGAAATCGGAGCAGAATTGAGGGAACTATGGGACTTTTACCGCCAAAAAAAGTTTCAAAAAAATTCGAGTCAATGAGGCTTTTATGTGACATTTTCTGATTGTTTTACATCCAATTTCCAACCAATCGCCAAAAAAGTGTACATTGTTGGAAAGAAGAGAGTCTTATCTAACTTTTAATGAAAGTTTCAGCGAAATCGGAGCAGAATTGAGGGAACTATGCGACTTTTACCGCCAAAAATGTTCAGAAAAATTCGAGTCAGAAAGGCTTTTTTCTGACATTTTCTGATTGTTTTACATCCAATTTCCAACCAATTGCCAAAGAAGTGTACATTGTTGGAAAGAGGAGAGTCTTATCTAACTTCTAATCAAAGTTTCAGCGAAATCGGAGCAGAATTGAGGGAACTATGCGACTTTTACCGCCAAAAATGTTCAGAAAAATTCGAGTCAGAAAGGCTTTTTTCTGACATTTTGTGATTGTTTCACATCCAATTTCCAACCAATTGCCAAAGAAGTGTACATTGTTGGAAAGAGGAGAGTCTTACCTAACTTTTAATCAAAGTTTCAGCGAAATCGGAGCAGAATTGAGGGAACTATGCGACTTTTACCGCCAAAAATGTTCAGAAAAATTCGAGTCAGAAAGGCTTTTTTCTGACATTTTGTGATTGTTTCACATCCAATTTCCAACCAATTGCCAAAGAAGTGTACATTGTTGGAAAGAGGAGAGTCTTACCTAACTTTTAATGAAAGTTTCAGTGAAATCGGAGCAGAATTGAGGGAACTATGGGACTTTTACCGCCAAAAAAAGTTTCAAAAAAATTCGAGTCAATGAGGCTTTTATGTGACATTTTCTGATTGTTTTACATCCAATTTCCAACCAATTGCCAAAGAAGTGTACATTGTTGGAAAGAGGAGAGTCTTACCTAACTTTTAATCAAAGTTTCAGCGAAATCGGAGCAGAATTGAGGGAACTATGGGACTTTTACCGCCAAAAATGTTCAGAAAAATTCGAGTCAGAAAGGCTTTTTTCTGACATTTTGTGATTGTTTCACATCCAATTTCCAACCAATTGCCAAAGAAGTGTACACTGTTGGAAAGAGGAGAGTCTTACCTAACTTCTAATCAAAGTTTCAGCGAAATCGGAGCAGAATTGAGGGAACTATGCGACTTTTACCGCCAAAAATGTTCAGAAAAATTCGAGTCAGAAAGGCTTTTTTCTGACATTTTGTGATTGTTTCACATCCAATTTCCAACCAATTGCCAAAGAAGTGTACATTGTTGGAAAGAGGAGAGTCTTACCTAACTTTTAATGAAAGTTTCAGTGAAATCGGAGCAGAATTGAGGGAACTATGGGACTTTTACCGCCAAAAAAAGTTTCAAAAAAATTCGAGTCAATGAGGCTTTTATGTGACATTTTCTGATTGTTTTACATCCAATTTCCAACCAATTGTCAAAGAAGTGTACATTGTTGGAAAGAGGAGAATCTTATCTAACTTTTAATCAAAGTTTCAGCGAAATCGGAGCAGAATTGAGGGAACTATGCGACTTTTACCGCCAAAAATGTTCAGAAAAATTCGAGTCAGAAAGGCTTTTTTCTGACATTTTGTGATTGTTTCACATCCAATTTCCAACCAATTGCCAAAGAAGTGTACATTGTTGGAAAGAGGAGAGTCTTACCTAACTTTTAATCAAAGTTTCAGCGAAATCGGAGCAGAATTGAGGGAACTATGGGACTTTTACCGCCAAAAAAAGTTTCAAAAAAATTCGAGTCAATGAGGCTTTTATGTGACATTTTCTGATTGTTTTACATCCAATTTCCAACCAATTGCCAAAGAAGTGTACATTGTTGGAAAGAAGAGAGTCTTATCTAACTTCTAATCAAAGTTTCAGCGAAATCGGAGCAGAATTGAGGGAACTATGCGACTTTTACCGCCAAAAATGTTCAGAAAAATTCGAGTCAGAAAGGCTTTTTTCTGACATTTTGTGATTGTTTCACATCCAATTTCCAACCAATTGCCAAAGAAGTGTACATTGTTGGAAAGAGGAGAGTCTTATCTAACTTTTAATGAAAGTTTCAGCGAAATCGGAACAGAATTGAGGGAACTATGCGACTTTTACCGCCAAAAATGTTCAGAAAAATTCGAGTCAGAAAGGCTTTTTTCTGACATTTTGTGATTGTTTCACATCCAATTTCCAACCAATTGCCAAAGAAGTGTACATTGTTGGAAAGAGGAGAGTCTTACCTAACTTTTAATCAAAGTTTCAGCGAAATCGGAGCAGAATTGAGGGAACTATGGGACTTTTACCGCCAAAAAAAGTTTCAAAAAAATTCGAGTCAATGAGGCTTTTATGTGACATTTTCTGATTGTTTTACATCCAATTTCCAACCAATCGCCAAAAAAGTGTACATTGTTGGAAAGAAGAGAGTCTTATCTAACTTTTAATGAAAGTTTCAGCGAAATCGGAGCAGAATTGAGGGAACTATGCGACTTTTACCGCCAAAAATGTTCAGAAAAATTCGAGTCAGAAAGGCTTTTTTCTGACATTTTCTGATTGTTTTACATCCAATTTCCAACCAATTGCCAAAGAAGTGTACATTGTTGGAAAGAGGAGAGTCTTATCTAACTTCTAATCAAAGTTTCAGCGAAATCGGAGCAGAATTGAGGGAACTATGCGACTTTTACCGCCAAAAATGTTCAGAAAAATTCGAGTCAGAAAGGCTTTTTTCTGACATTTTGTGATTGTTTCACATCCAATTTCCAACCAATTGCCAAAGAAGTGTACATTGTTGGAAAGAGGAGAGTCTTACCTAACTTCTAATCAAAGTTTCAGCGAAATCGGAGCAGAATTGAGGGAACTATGCGACTTTTACCGCCAAAAATGTTCAGAAAAATTCGAGTCAGAAAGGCTTTTTTCTGACATTTTGTGATTGTTTCACATCCAATTTCCAACCAATTGCCAAAGAAGTGTACATTGTTGGAAAGAGGAGAGTCTTACCTAACTTTTAATGAAAGTTTCAGTGAAATCGGAGCAGAATTGAGGGAACTATGGGACTTTTACCGCCAAAAAAAGTTTCAAAAAAATTCGAGTCAATGAGGCTTTTATGTGACATTTTCTGATTGTTTTACATCCAATTTCCAACCAATTGCCAAAGAAGTGTACATTGTTGGAAAGAGGAGAGTCTTACCTAACTTTTAATTAAAGTTTCAGCGAAATCGGAGCAGAATTGAGGGAACTATGGGACTTTTACCGCCAAAAATGTTCAGAAAAATTCGAGTCAGAAAGGCTTTTTTCTGACATTTTGTGATTGTTTCACATCCAATTTCCAACCAATTGCCAAAGAAGTGTACATTGTTGGAAAGAGGAGAGTCTTACCTAACTTTTAATCAAAGTTTCAGCGAAATCGGAGCAGAATTGAGGGAACTATGCGACTTTTACCGCCAAAAATGTTCAGAAAAATTCGAGTCAGAAAGGCTTTTTTCTGACATTTTGTGATTGTTTCACATCCAATTTCCAACCAATTGCCAAAGAAGTGTACATTGTTGGAAAGAGGAGAGTCTTACCTAACTTTTAATGAAAGTTTCAGTGAAATCGGAGCAGAATTGAGGGAACTATGGGACTTTTACCGCCAAAAAAAGTTTCAAAAAAATTCGAGTCAATGAGGCTTTTATGTGACATTTTCTGATTGTTTTACATCCAATTTCCAACCAATTGCCAAAGAAGTGTACATTGTTGGAAAGAGGAGAGTCTTATCTAACTTCTAATCAAAGTTTCAGCGAAATCGGAGCAGAATTGAGGGAACTATGCGACTTTTACCGCCAAAAATGTTCAGAAAAATTCGAGTCAGAAAGGCTTTTTTCTGACATTTTCTGATTGTTTCACTTCCAATTTCCAACCAATTGCCAAAGAAGTGTACATTGTTGGAAAGAGGAGAGTCTTATCTAACTTTTAATCAAAGTTTCAGCGAAATCGGAGCAGAATTGAGGGAACTATGCGACTTTTACCGCCAAAAATGTTCAGAAAAATTCGAGTCAGAAAGGCTTTTTTCTGACATTTTGTGATTGTTTCACATCCAATTTCCAACCAATTGCCAAAGAAGTGTACATTGTTGGAAAGAGGAGAGTCTTACCTAACTTTTAATCAAAGTTTCAGCGAAATCGGAGCAGAATTGAGGGAACTATGGGACTTTTACCGCCAAAAAAAGTTTCAAAAAAATTCGAGTCAATGAGGCTTTTATGTGACATTTTCTGATTGTTTTACATCCAATTTCCAACCAATCGCCAAAAAAGTGTACATTGTTGGAAAGAAGAGAGTCTTATCTAACTTTTAATGAAAGTTTCAGCGAAATCGGAGCAGAATTGAGGGAACTATGCGACTTTTACCGCCAAAAATGTTCAGAAAAATTCGAGTCAGAAAGGCTTTTTTCTGACATTTTGTGATTGTTTCACATCCAATTTCCAACCAATTGCCAAAGAAGTGTACATTGTTGGAAAGAGGAGAGTCTTACCTAACTTTTAATGAAAGTTTCAGTGAAATCGGAGCAGAATTGAGGGAACTATGCGACTTTTACCGCCAAAAATGTTCAGAAAAATTCGAGTCAGAAAGGCTTTTTTCTGACATTTTGTGATTGTTTCACATCCAATTTCCAACCAATTGCCAAAGAAGTGTACATTGTTGGAAAGAGGAGAGTCTTACCTAACTTTTAATGAAAGTTTCAGCGAAATCGGAGCAGAATTGAGGGAACTATGCGACTTTTACCGCCAAAAATGTTCAGAAAAATTCGAGTCAGAAAGGCTTTTTTCTGACATTTTGTGATTGTTTCACATCCAATTTCCAACCAATTGCCAAAGAAGTGTACATTGTTGGAAAGAAGAGAGTCTTACCTAACTTTTAATCAAAGTTCCAGTGAAATCGGAGCAGAATTGAGGGAACTATGGGACTTTTACCGCCAAAAAAAGTTTCAAAAAAATTCGAGTCAATGAGGCTTTTATGTGACATTTTCTGATTGTTTTACATCCAATTTCCAACCAATTGCCAAAGAAGTGTACATTGTTGGAAAGAGGAGAGTCTTATCTAACTTTTAATCAAAGTTTCAGCGAAATCGGAGCAGAATTGAGGGAACTATGCGACTTTTACCGCCAAAAATGTTCAGAAAAATTCGAGTCAGAAAGGCTTTTTTCTGACATTTTGTGATTGTTTCACATCCAATTTCCAACCAATTGCCAAAGAAGTGTACATTGTTGGAAAGAAGAGAGTCTTACCTAACTTTTAATCAAAGTTTCAGCGAAATCGGAGCAGAATTGAGGGAACTATGGGACTTTTACCGCCAAAAAAAGTTTCAAAAAAATTCGAGTCAATGAGGCTTTTATGTGACATTTTCTGATTGTTTTACATCCAATTTCCAACCAATTGCCAAAGAAGTGTACATTGTTGGAAAGAGGAGAGTCTTATCTAACTTTTAATCAAAGTTTTAGCGAAATCGGAGAAGAATTGAGGGAACTATGCGACTTTTACCGCCAAAAATGTTCAGAAAAATTCGAGTCAGAAAGGCTTTTTTCTGACATTTTCTGATTGTTTTACATCCAATTTCCAACCAATTGCCAAAGAAGTGTACATTGTTGGAAAGAGGAGAGTCTTACCTAACTTTTAATCAAAGTTTCAGCGAAATCGGAGCAGAATTGAGGGAACTATGCGACTTTTACCGCCAAAAATGTTCAGAAAAATTCGAGTCAGAAAGGCTTTTTTCTGACATTTTGTGATTGTTTCACATCCAATTTCCAACCAATTGCCAAAGAAGTGTACATTGTTGGAAAGAGGAGAGTCTTATCTAACTTTTAATCAAAGTTTCAGCGAAATCGGAGCAGAATTGAGGGAACTATGGGACTTTTACCGCCAAAAAAAGTTTCAAAAAAATTCGAGTCAATGAGGCTTTTATGTGACATTTTCTGATTGTTTTACATCCAATTTCCAACCAATTGCCAAAGAAGTGTACATTGTTCGAAAGAGGAGAGTCTTATCTAACTTCTAATCAAAGTTTCAGCGAAATCGGAGCAGAATTGAGGGAACTATGCGACTTTTACCGCCAAAAATGTTCAGAAAAATTCGAGTCAGAAAGGCTTTTTTCTGACATTTTGTGATTGTTTCACATCCAATTTCCAACCAATTGCCAAAGAACTGTACATTGTTGGAAAGAAGAGAGTCTTATCTAACTTCTAATTAAAGTTTCAGCGAAATCGGAGCAGAATTGAGGGAACTATGCGACTTTTACCGCCAAAAATGTTCAGAAAAATTCGAGTCAGAAAGGCTTTTTTCTGACATTTTGTGATTGTTTCACATCCAATTTCCAACCAATTGCCAAAGAAGTGTACATTGTTGGAAAGAGGAGAGTCTTACCTAACTTTTAATCAAAGTTTCAGCGAAATCGGAGCAGAATTGAGGGAACTATGCGACTTTTACCGCCAAAAATGTTCAGAAAAATTCGAGTCAGAAAGGCTTTTTTCTGACATTTTGTGATTGTTTCACATCCAATTTCCAACCAATTGCCAAAGAAGTGTACATTGTTGGAAAGAAGAGAGTCTTACCTAACTTTTAATCAAAGTTCCAGTGAAATCGGAGCAGAATTGAGGGAACTATGGGACTTTTACCGCCAAAAAAAGTTTCAAAAAAATTCGAGTCAATGAGGCTTTTATGTGACATTTTCTGATTGTTTTACATCCAATTTCCAACCAATTGCCAAAGAAGTGTACATTGTTGGAAAGAGAGAGTCTTATCTAACTTTTAATCAAAGTTTCAGCGAAATCGGAGCAGAATTGAGGGAACTATGCGACTTTTACCGCCAAAAATGTTCAGAAAAATTCGAGTCAGAAAGGCTTTTTTCTGACATTTTGTGATTGTTTCACATCCAATTTCCAACCAATTGCCAAAGAAGTGTACATTGTTGGAAAGAAGAGAGTCTTACCTAACTTTTAATCAAAGTTTCAGCGAAATCGGAGCAGAATTGAGGGAACTATGCGACTTTTACCGCCAAAAATGTTCAGAAAAATTCGAGTCAGAAAGGCTTTTTTCTGACATTTTGTGATTGTTTTACATCCAATTTCCAACCAATTGCCAAAGAAGTGTACATTGTTGGAAAGAGGAGAGTCTTACCTAACTTTTAATTAAAGTTTCAGCGAAATCGGAGCAGAATTGAGGGAACTATGCGACTTTTACCGCCAAAAATGTTCAGAAAAATTCGAGTCAGAAAGGCTTTTTTCTGACATTTTGTGATTGTTTCACATCCAATTTCCAACCAATTGCCAAAGAAGTGTACATTGTTGGAAAGAGGAGAGTCTTACCTAACTTTTAATTAAAGTTTCAGCGAAATCGGAGCAGAATTGAGGGAACTATGCGACTTTTACCGCCAAAAATGTTCAGAAAAATTCGAGTCAGAAAGGCTTTTTTCTGACATTTTGTGATTGTTTCACATCCAATTTCCAACCAATTGCCAAAGAAGTGTACATTGTTGGAAAGAGGAGAGTCTTACCTAACTTTTAATCAAAGTTTCAGCGAAATCGGAGCAGAATTGAGGGAACTATGGGACTTTTACCGCCAAAAAAAGTTTCAAAAAAATTCGAGTCAATGAGGCTTTTATGTGACATTTTCTGATTGTTTTACATCCAATTTCCAACCAATTGTCAAAGCAGTGTACATTGTTGGAAAGAGGAGAGTCTTATCTAACTTTTAATGAAAGTTTCAGCGAAATCGGAGCAGAATTGAGGGAACTATGCGACTTTTACCGCCAAAAATGTTCAGAAAAATTCGAGTCAGAAAGGCTTTTTTCTGACATTTTGTGATTGTTTCACATCCAATTTCCAACCAATTGCCAAAGAAGTGTACATTGTTGGAAAGAGGAGAGTCTTACCTAACTTTTAATCAAAGTTTCAGCGAAATCGGAGCAGAATTGAGGGAACTATGGGACTTTTACCGCCAAAAAAAGTTTCAAAAAAATTCGAGTCAATGAGGCTTTTATGTGACATTTTCTGATTGTTTTACATCCAATTTCCAACCAATTGCCAAAGAAGTGTACATTGTTGGAAAGAGGAGAGTCTTATCTAACTTCTAATCAAAGTTTCAGCGAAATCGGAGCAGAATTGAGGGAACTATGCGACTTTTACCGCCAAAAATGTTCAGAAAAATTCGAGTCAGAAAGGCTTTTTTCTGACATTTTGTGATTGTTTCACATCCAATTTCCAACCAATTGCCAAAGAAGTGTACATTGTTGGAAAGAGGAGAGTCTTACCTAACTTTTAATCAAAGTTTCAGCGAAATCGGAGCAGAATTGAGGGAACTATGGGACTTTTACCGCCAAAAAAAGTTTCAAAAAAATTCGAGTCAATGAGGCTTTTATGTGACATTTTCTGATTGTTTTACATCCAATTTCCAACCAATCGCCAAAAAGGTGTACATTGTTGGAAAGAAGAGAGTCTTATCTAACTTTTAATGAAAGTTTCAGCGAAATCGGAGCAGAATTGAGGGAACTATGCGACTTTTACCGCCAAAAATGTTCAGAAAAATTCGAGTCAGAAAGGCTTTTTTCTGACATTTTGTGATTGTTTCACATCCAATTTCCAACCAATTGCCAAAGAAGTGTACATTGTTGGAAAGAGGAGAGTCTTATCTAACTTCTAATCAAAGTTTCAGCGAAATCGGAGCAGAATTGAGGGAACTATGCGACTTTTACCGCCAAAAATGTTCAGAAAAATTCGAGTCAGAAAGGCTTTTTTCTGACATTTTGTGATTGTTTCACATCCAATTTCCAACCAATTGCCAAAGAAGTGTACATTGTTGGAAAGAGGAGAGTCTTACCTAACTTTTAATCAAAGTTTCAGCGAAATCGGAGCAGAATTGAGGGAACTATGCGACTTTTACCGCCAAAAATGTTCAGAAAAATTCGAGTCAGAAAGGCTTTTTTCTGACATTTTGTGATTGTTTCACATCCAATTTCCAACCAATTGCCAAAGAAGTGTACATTGTTGGAAAGAGGAGAGTCTTACCTAACTTTTAATGAAAGTTTCAGTGAAATCGGAGCAGAATTGAGGGAACTATGGGACTTTTACCGCCAAAAAAAGTTTCAAAAAAATTCGAGTCAATGAGGCTTTTATGTGACATTTTCTGATTGTTTTACATCCAATTTCCAACCAATTGCCAAAGAAGTGTACATTGTTGGAAAGAGGAGAGTCTTACCTAACTTCTAATTAAAGTTTCAGCGAAATCGGAGCAGAATTGAGGGAACTATGGGACTTTTACCGCCAAAAATGTTCAGAAAAATTCGAGTCAGAAAGGCTTTTTTCTGACATTTTGTGATTGTTTCACATCCAATTTCCAACCAATTGCCAAAGAAGTGTACATTGTTGGAAAGAGGAGAGTCTTACCTAACTTTTAATGAAAGTTTCAGTGAAATCGGAGCAGAATTGAGGGAACTATGGGACTTTTACCGCCAAAAAAAGTTTCAAAAAAATTCGAGTCAATGAGGCTTTTATGTGACATTTTCTGATTGTTTTACATCCAATTTCCAACCAATTGCCAAAGAAGTGTACATTGTTGGAAAGAAGAGAGTCTTACCTAACTTTTAATCAAAGTTTCAGCGAAATCGGAGCAGAATTGAGGGAACTATGCGACTTTTACCGCCAAAAATGTTCAGAAAAATTCGAGTCAGAAAGGCTTTTTTCTGACATTTTGTGATTGTTTCACATCCAATTTCCAACCAATTGCCAAAGAAATGTACATTGTTGGAAAGAGGAGAGTCTTACCTAACTTTTAATCAAAGTTTCAGCGAAATCGGAGCAGAATTGAGGGAACTATGCGACTTTTACCGCCAAAAATGTTCAGAAAAATTCGAGTCAGAAAGGCTTTTTTCTGACATTTTGTGATTGTTTCACATCCAATTTCCAACCAATTGCCAAAGAAGTGTACATTGTTGGAAAGAGGAGAGTCTTACCTAACCTTTAATTAAAGTTTCAGCGAAATCGGAGCAGAATTGAGGGAACTATGGGACTTTTACCGCCAAAAAAAGTTTCAAAAAAATTCGAGTCAATGAGGCTTTTATGTGACATTTTCTGATTGTTTTACATCCAATTTCCAACCAATTGCCAAAGAAGTGTACATTGTTGGAAAGAGGAGAGTCTTATCTAACTTTTAATGAAAGTTTCAGCGAAATCGGAGCAGAATTGAGGGAACTATGCGACTTTTACCGCCAAAAATGTTCAGAAAAATTCGAGTCAGAAAGGCTTTTTTCTGACATTTTGTGATTGTTTCACATCCAATTTCCAACCAATTGCCAAAGAAGTGTACATTGTTGGAAAGAGGAGAGTCTTACCTAACTTTTAATCAAAGTTTCAGCGAAATCGGAGCAGAATTGAGGGAACTATGCGACTTTTACCGCCAAAAATGTTCAGAAAAATTCGAGTCAGAAAGGCTTTTTTCTGACATTTTGTGATTGTTTCACATCCAATTTCCAACCAATTGCCAAAGAAGTGTACATTGTTGGAAAGAGGAGAGTCTTACCTAACTTTTAATCAAAGTTCCAGCGAAATCGGAGCAGAATTGAGGGAACTATGGGACTTTTACCGCCAAAAATGTTTAGAAAAATTCGAGTCAGAAAGGCTTTTTTCTGACATTTTCTGATTGTTTTACATCCAATTTCCAACCAATTGCCAAAGAAGTGTACATTGTTGGAAAGAAGAGAGTCTTACCTAACTTTTAATCAAAGTTTCAGCGAAATCGGAGCAGAATTGAGGGAACTATGCGACTTTTACCGCCAAAAATGTTCAGAAAAATTCGAGTCAGAAAGGCTTTTTTCTGACATTTTGTGATTGTTTCACATCCAATTTCCAACCAATTGCCAAAGAAGTGTACATTGTTGGAAAGAGGAGAGTCTTACCTAACTTTTAATCAAAGTTTCAGCGAAATCGGAGCAGAATTGAGGGAACTATGCGACTTTTACCGCCAAAAATGTTCAGAAAAATTCGAGTCAGAAAGGCTTTTTTCTGACATTTTGTGATTGTTTCACATCCAATTTCCAACCAATTGCCAAAGAAGTGTACATTGTTGGAAAGAGGAGAGTCTTACCTAACTTTTAATCAAAGTTTCAGCGAAATCGGAGCAGAATTGAGGGAACTATGCGACTTTTACCGCCAAAAATGTTCAGAAAAATTCGAGTCAGAAAGGCTTTTTTCTGACATTTTGTGATTGTTTCACATCCAATTTCCAACCAATTGCCAAAGAAGTGTACATTGTTGGAAAGAGGAGAGTCTTACCTAACTTTTAATCAAAGCTCCAGCGAAATCGGAGCAGAATTGAGGGAACTATGGGACTTTTACCGCCAAAAATGTTTAGAAAAATTCGAGTCAGAAAGGCTTTTTTCTGACATTTTCTGATTGTTTTACATCCAATTTCCAACCAATTGCCAAAGAAGTGTACATTGTTGGAAAGAAGAGAGTCTTACCTAACTTTTAATCAAAGTTTCAGCGAAATCGGAGCAGAATTGAGGGAACTATGCGACTTTTACCGCCAAAAATGTTCAGAAAAATTCGAGTCAGAAAGGCTTTTTTCTGACATTTTGTGATTGTTTCACATCCAATTTCCAACCAATCGCCAAAGAAGTGTACATTGTTGGAAAGAGGAGAGTCTTACCTAACTTTTAATCAAAGTTTCAGCGAAATCGGAGCAGAATTGAGGGAACTATGCGACTTTTACCGCCAAAAATGTTCAGAAAAATTCGAGTCAGAAAGGCTTTTTTCTGACATTTTGTGATTGTTTCACATCCAATTTCCAACCAATTGCCAAAGAAGTGTACATTGTTGGAAAGAGGAGAGTCTTACCTAACTTTTAATCAAAGTTTCAGCGAAATCGGAGCAGAATTGAGGGAACTATGGGACTTTTACCGCCAAAAAAAGTTTCAAAAAAATTCGAGTCAATGAGGCTTTTATGTGACATTTTCTGATTGTTTTACATCCAATTTCCAACCAATTGCCAAAGAAGTGTACATTGTTGGAAAGAGGAGAGTCTTACCTAACTTCTAATTAAAGTTTCAGCGAAATCGGAGCAGAATTGAGGGAACTATGCGACTTTTACCGCCAAAAATGTTCAGAAAAATTCGAGTCAGAAAGGCTTTTTTCTGACATTTTGTGATTGTTTCACATCCAATTTCCAACCAATTGCCAAAGAAGTGTACATTGTTGGAAAGAAGAGAGTCTTACCTAACTTTTAATCAAAGTTCCAGTGAAATCGGAGCAGAATTGAGGGAACTATGGGACTTTTACCGCCAAAAAAAGTTTCAAAAAAATTCGAGTCAATGAGGCTTTTATGTGACATTTTCTGATTGTTTTACATCCAATTTCCAACCAATTGCCAAAGAAGTGTACATTGTTGGAAAGAGGAGAGTCTTATCTAACTTTTAATCAAAGTTTCAGCGAAATCGGAGCAGAATTGAGGGAACTATGCGACTTTTACCGCCAAAAATGTTCAGAAAAATTCGAGTCAGAAAGGCTTTTTTCTGACATTTTGTGATTGTTTCACATCCAATTTCCAACCAATTGCCAAAGAAGTGTACATTGTTGGAAAGAAGAGAGTCTTACCTAACTTTTAATCAAAGTTTCAGCGAAATCGGAGCAGAATTGAGGGAACTATGGGACTTTTACCGCCAAAAAAAGTTTCAAAAAAATTCGAGTCAATGAGGCTTTTATGTGACATTTTCTGATTGTTTTACATCCAATTTCCAACCAATTGCCAAAGAAGTGTACATTGTTGGAAAGAGGAGAGTCTTATCTAACTTTTAATCAAAGTTTTAGCGAAATCGGAGAAGAATTGAGGGAACTATGCGACTTTTACCGCCAAAAATGTTCAGAAAAATTCGAGTCAGAAAGGCTTTTTTCTGACATTTTCTGATTGTTTTACATCCAATTTCCAACCAATTGCCAAAGAAGTGTACATTGTTGGAAAGAGGAGAGTCTTACCTAACTTTTAATCAAAGTTTCAGCGAAATCGGAGCAGAATTGAGGGAACTATGCGACTTTTACCGCCAAAAATGTTCAGAAAAATTCGAGTCAGAAAGGCTTTTTTCTGACATTTTGTGATTGTTTCACATCCAATTTCCAACCAATTGCCAAAGAAGTGTACATTGTTGGAAAGAGGAGAGTCTTACCTAACTTTTAATCAAAGTTTCAGCGAAATCGGAGCAGAATTGAGGGAACTATGGGACTTTTACCGCCAAAAAAAGTTTCAAAAAAATTCGAGTCAATGAGGCTTTTATGTGACATTTTCTGATTGTTTTACATCCAATTTCCAACCAATTGCCAAAGAAGTGTACATTGTTGGAAAGAGGAGAGTCTTATCTAACTTTTAATGAAAGTTTCAGCGAAATCGGAGCAGAATTGAGGGAACTATGCGACTTTTACCGCCAAAAATGTTCAGAAAAATTCGAGTCAGAAAGGCTTTTTTCTGACATTTTGTGATTGTTTTACATCCAATTTCCAACCAATTGCCAAAGAAGTGTACGTTGTTGGAAAGAGGAGAGTCTTATCTCACTTCTAATCAAAGTTTCAGCGAAATCGGAGCAGAATTGAGGGAACTATGCGACTTTTACCGCCAAAAATGTTCAGAAAAATTCGAGTCAGAAAGGCTTTTTTCTGACATTTTGTGATTGTTTCACATCCAATTTCCAACCAATTGCCAAAGATGTGTACATTGTTGGAAAGAGGAGAGTCTTACCTAACTTTTAATCAAAGTTTCAGCGAAATCGGAGCAGAATTGAGGGAACTATGGGACTTTTACCGCCAAAAAAAGTTTCAAAAAAATTCGAGTCAATGAGGCTTTTATGTGACATTTTCTGATTGTTTTACATCCAATTTCCAACCAATTGCCAAAGAAGTGTACATTGTTGGAAAGAGGAGAGTCTTATCTAACTTTTAATCAAAGTTTCAGCGAAATCGGAGCAGAATTGAGGGAACTATGCGACTTTTACCGCCAAAAATGTTCAGAAAAATTCGAGTCAGAAAGGCTTTTTTCTGACATTTTGTGATTGTTTCACATCCAATTTCCAACCAATTGCCAAAGAAGTGTACATTGTTGAAAAGAGGAGAGTCTTACCTAACTTTTAATCAAAGTTTCAGCGAAATCGGAGCAGAATTGAGGGAACTATGCGACTTTTACCGCCAAAAATGTTCAGAAAAATTCGAGTCAGAAAGGCTTTTTTCTGACATTTTGTGATTGTTTCACATCTAATTTCCAACCAATTGCCAAAGAAGTGTACATTGTTGGAAAGAGGAGAGTCTTACCTAACTTTTAATGAAAGTTTCAGTGAAAGCGGAGCAGAATTGAGGGAACTATGGGACTTTTACCGCCAAAAAAAGTTTCAAAAAAATTCGAGTCAATGAGGCTTTTATGTGACATTTTCTGATTGTTTTACATCCAATTTCCAACCAATTGCCAAAGAAGTGTACATTGTTGGAAAGAGGAGAGTCTTACCTAACTTTTAATTAAAGTTTCAGCGAAATCGGAGCAGAATTGAGGGAACTATGGGACTTTTACCGCCAAAAATGTTCAGAAAAATTCGAGTCAGAAAGGCTTTTTTCTGACATTTTGTGATTGTTTCACATCCAATTTCCAACCAATTGCCAAAGAAGTGTACATTGTTGGAAAGAGGAGAGTCTTACCTAACTTTTAATCAAAGTTTCAGCGAAATCGGAGCAGAATTGAGGGAACTATGCGACTTTTACCGCCAAAAATGTTCAGAAAAATTCGAGTCAGAAAGGCTTTTTTCTGACATTTTGTGATTGTTTCACATCCAATTTCCAACCAATTGCCAAAGAAGTGTACATTGTTGGAAAGAGGAGAGTCTTACCTAACTTTTAATCAAAGTTTCAGCGAAATCGGAGCAGAATTGAGGGAACTATGGGACTTTTACCGCCAAAAAAAGTTTCAAAAAAATTCGAGTCAATGAGGCTTTTATGTGACATTTTCTGATTGTTTTACATCCAATTTCCAACCAATTGCCAAAGAAGTGTACATTGTTGGAAAGAGGAGAGTCTTATCTAACTTTTAATGAAAGTTTCAGCGAAATCGGAGCAGAATTGAGGGAACTATGCGACTTTTACCGCCAAAAATGTTCAGAAAAATTCGAGTCAGAAAGGCTTTTTTCTGACATTTTGTGATTGTTTTACATCCAATTTCCAACCAATTGCCAAAGAAGTGTACATTGTTGGAAAGAGAAGAGTCTTATCTAACTTTTAATGAAAGTTTCAGCGAAATCGGAGCAGAATTGAGGGAACTATGCGACTTTTACCGCCAAAAATGTTCAGAAAAATTCGAGTCAGAAAGGCTTTTTTCTGACATTTTGTGATTGTTTCACATCCAATTTCCAACCAATTGCCAAAGAAGTGTACATTGTTGGAAAGAGGAGAGTCTTACCTAACTTTTAATCAAAGTTTCAGCGAAATCGGAGCAGAATTGAGGGAACTATGGGACTTTTACCGCCAAAAAAAGTTTCAAAAAAATTCGAGTCAATGAGGCTTTTATGTGACATTTTCTGATTGTTTTACATCCAATTTCCAACCAATCGCCAAAAAAGTGTACTCTGTTGGAAAGAAGAGAGTCTTATCTAACTTTTAATGAAAGTTTCAGCGAAATCGGAGCAGAATTGAGGGAACTATGCGACTTTTACCGCCAAAAATGTTCAGAAAAATTCGAGTCAGAAAGGCTTTTTTCTGACATTTTGTGATTGTTTCACATCCAATTTCCAACCAATTGCCAAAGAAGTGTACATTGTTGGAAAGAGGAGAGTCTTACCTAACTTCTAATCAAAGTTTCAGCGAAATCGGAGCAGAATTGAGGGAACTATGCGACTTTTACCGCCAAAAATGTTCAGAAAAATTCGAGTCAGAAAGGCTTTTTTCTGACATTTTGTGATTGTTTCACATCCAATTTCCAACCAATTGCCAAAGAAGTGTACATTGTTGGAAAGAGGAGAGTCTTACCTAACTTTTAATCAAAGTTTCAGCGAAATCGGAGCAGAATTGAGGGAACTATGGGACTTTTACCGCCAAAAAAAGTTTCAAAAAAATTCGAGGCTTTTATGTGACATTTTCTGATTGTTTTACATCCAATTTCCAACCAATTGCCAAAGAAGTGTACATTGTTGGAAAGAGGAGAGTCTTATCTAACTTCTAATCAAAGTTTCAGCGAAATCGGAGCAGAATTGAGGGAACTATGCGACTTTTACCGCCAAAAATGTTCAGAAAAATTCGAGTCAGAAAGGCTTTTTTCTGACATTTTGTGATTGTTTCACATCCAATTTCCAACCAATTGCCAAAGAAGTGTACATTGTTGGAAAGAGGAGAGTCTTACCTAACTTTTAATCAAAGTTTCAGCGAAATCGGAGCAGAATTGAGGGAACTATGGGACTTTTACCGCCAAAAAAAGTTTCAAAAAAATTCGAGTCAATGAGGCTTTTATGTGACATTTTCTGATTGTTTTACATCCAATTTCCAACCAATCGCCAAAAAAGTGTACATTGTTGGAAAGAAGAGAGTCTTATCTAACTTTTAATGAAAGTTTCAGCGAAATCGGAGCAGAATTGAGGGAACTATGCGACTTTTACCGCCAAAAATGTTCAGAAAAATTCGAGTCAGAAAGGCTTTTTTCTGACATTTTGTGATTGTTTCACATCCAATTTCCAACCAATTGCCAAAGAAGTGTACATTGTTGGAAAGAGGAGAGTCTTACCTAACTTTTAATCAAAGTTTCAGCGAAATCGGAGCAGAATTGAGGGAACTATGCGACTTTTACCGCCAAAAATGTTCAGAAAAATTCGAGTCAGAAAGGCTTTTTTCTGACATTTTGTGATTGTTTCACATCCAATTTCCAACCAATTGCCAAAGAAGTGTACATTGTTGGAAAGAGGAGAGTCTTACCTAACTTTTAATCAAAGTTTCAGCGAAATCGGAGCAGAATTGAGGGAACTATGGGACTTTTACCGCCAAAAAAAGTTTCAAAAAAATTCGAGTCAATGAGGCTTTTATGTGACATTTTCTGATTGTTTTACATCCAATTTCCAACCAATTGCCAAAGAAGTGTACATTGTTGGAAAGAGGAGAGTCTTATCTAACTTCTAATCAAAGTTTCAGCGAAATCGGAGCAGAATTGAGGGAACTATGCGACTTTTACCGCCAAAAATGTTCAGAAAAATTCGAGTCAGAAAGGCTTTTTTCTGACATTTTGTGATTGTTTTACATCCAATTTCCAACCAATTGCCAAAGAAGTGTACATTGTTGGAAAGAGAAGAGTCTTATCTAACTTTTAATCAAAGTTTCAGCGAAATCGGAGCAGAATTGAGGGAACTATGCGACTTTTACCGCCAAAAATGTTCAGAAAAATTCGAGTCAGAAAGGCTTTTTTCTGACATTTTGTGATTGTTTCACATCCAATTTCCAACCAATTGCCAAAGAAGTGTACATTGTTGGAAAGAAGAGAGTCTTACCTAACTTTTAATCAAAGCTTCAGCGAAATCGGAGCAGAATTGAGGGAACTATGGGACTTTTACCGCCAAAAAAAGTTTCAAAAAAATTCGAGTCAATGAGGCTTTTATGTGACATTTTCTGATTGTTTTACATCCAATTTCCAACCAATCGCCAAAAAAGTGTACATTGTTGGAAAGAAGAGAGTCTTATCTAACTTTTAATGAAAGTTTCAGCGAAATCGGAGCAGAATTGAGGGAACTATGCGACTTTTACCGCCAAAAATGTTCAGAAAAATTCGAGTCAGAAAGGCTTTTTTCTGACATTTTGTGATTGTTTCACATCCAATTTCCAACCAATTGCCAAAGAAGTGTACATTGTTGGAAAGAGGAGAGTCTTACCTAACTTTTAATCAAAGTTTCAGCGAAATCGGAGCAGAATTGAGGGAACTATGGGACTTTTACCGCCAAAAAAAGTTTCAAAAAAATTCGAGTCAATGAGGCTTTTATGTGACATTTTCTGATTGTTTTACATCCAATTTCCAACCAATTGCCAAAGAAGTGTACATTGTTCGAAAGAGGAGAGTCTTATCTAACTTCTAATCAAAGTTTCAGCGAAATCGGAGCAGAATTGAGGGAACTATGCGACTTTTACCGCCAAAAATGTTCAGAAAAATTCGAGTCAGAAAGGCTTTTTTCTGACATTTTCTGATTGTTTTACATCCAATTTCCAACCAATGGCCAAAGAAGTGTACATTGTTGGAAAGAGGAGAGTCTTACCTAACTTCTAATTAAAGTTTCAGCGAAATCGGAGCAGAATTGAGGGAACTATGCGACTTTTACCGCCAAAAATGTTCAGAAAAATTCGAGTCAGAAAGGCTTTTTTCTGACATTTTGTGATTGTTTCACATCCAATTTCCAACCAATTGCCAAAGAAGTGTACATTGTTGGAAAGAGGAGAGTCTTACCTAACTTTTAATCAAAGTTTCAGCGAAATCGGAGCAGAATTGAGGGAACTATGGGACTTTTACCGCCAAAAAAAGTTTCAAAAAAATTCGAGTCAATGAGGCTTTTATGTGACATTTTCTGATTGTTTCACATCCAATTTCCAACCAATTGCCAAAGAAGTGTACATTGTTGGAAAGAGGAGAGTCTTACCTAACTTTTAATCAAAGTTTCAGCGAAATCGGAGCAGAATTGAGGGAACTATGGGACTTTTACCGCCAAAAAAAGTTTCAAAAAAAATTCGAGTCAATGAGGCTTTTATGTGACATTTTCTGATTGTTTTACATCCAATTTCCAACCAATTGCCAAAGAAGTGTACATTGTTGGAAAGAGGAGAGTCTTACCTAACTTTTAATCAAAGTTTCAGCGAAATCGGAGCAGAATTGAGGGAACTATGCGACTTTTACCGCCAAAAATGTTCAGAAAAATTCGAGTCAGAAAGGCTTTTTTCTGACATTTTGTGATTGTTTCACATCCAATTTCCAACCAATTGCCAAAGAAGTGTACATTGTTGGAAAGAGGAGAGTCTTACCTAACTTTTAATCAAAGTTTCAGCGAAATCGGAGCAGAATTGAGGGAACTATGGGACTTTTACCGCCAAAAAAAGTTTCAAAAAAATTCGAGTCAATGAGGCTTTTATGTGACATTTTCTGATTGTTTTACATCCAATTTCCAACCAATTGCCAAAGAAGTGTACATTGTTGGAAAGAGGAGAGTCTTATCTAACTTTTAATGAAAGTTTCAGCGAAATCGGAGCAGAATTGAGGGAACTATGCGACTTTTACCGCCAAAAATGTTCAGAAAAATTCGAGTCAGAAAGGCTTTTTTCTGACATTTTGTGATTGTTTTACATCCAATTTCCAACCAATTGCCAAAGAAGTGTACATTGTTGGAAAGAGAAGAGTCTTATCTAACTTTTAATCAAAGTTTCAGCGAAATCGGAGCAGAATTGAGGGAACTATGCGACTTTTACCGCCAAAAATGTTCAGAAAAATTCGAGTCAGAAAGGCTTTTTTCTGACATTTTGTGATTGTTTCACATCCAATTTCCAACCAATTGCCAAAGAAGTGTACATTGTTGGAAAGAGGAGAGTCTTACCTAACTTTTAATCAAAGTTTCAGCGAAATCGGAGCAGAATTGAGGGAACTATGGGACTTTTACCGCCAAAAAAAGTTTCAAAAAAATTCGAGTCAATGAGGCTTTTATGTGACATTTTCTGATTGTTTTACATCCAATTTCCAACCAATCGCCAAAAAAGTGTACACTGTTGGAAAGAAGAGAGTCTTATCTAACTTTTAATGAAAGTTTCAGCGAAATCGGAGCAGAATTGAGGGAACTATGCGACTTTTACCGCCAAAAATGTTCAGAAAAATTCGAGTCAGAAAGGCTTTTTTCTGACATTTTGTGATTGTTTCACATCCAATTTCCAACCAATTGCCAAAGAAGTGTACATTGTTGGAAAGAGGAGAGTCTTACCTAACTTTTAATCAAAGTTTCAGCGAAATCGGAGCAGAATTGAGGGAACTATGCGACTTTTACCGCCAAAAATGTTCAGAAAAATTCGAGTCAGAAAGGCTTTTTTCTGACATTTTGTGATTGTTTCACATCCAATTTCCAACCAATTGCCAAAGAAGTGTACATTGTTGGAAAGAGGAGAGTCTTACCTAACTTTTAATCAAAGTTTCAGCGAAATCGGAGCAGAATTGAGGGAACTATGGGACTTTTACCGCCAAAAAAAGTTTCAAAAAAATTCGAGTCAATGAGGCTTTTATGTGACATTTTCTGATTGTTTCACATCCAATTTCCAACCAATTGCCAAAGAAGTGTACATTGTTGGAAAGAGGAGAGTCTTACCTAACTTTTAATCAAAGTTTCAGCGAAATCGGAGCAGAATTGAGGGAACTATGGGACTTTTACCGCCAAAAAAAGTTTCAAAAAAATTCGAGTCAATGAGGCTTTTATGTGACATTTTCTGATTGTTTTACATCCAATTTCCAACCAATTGCCAAAGAAGTGTACATTGTTGGAAAGAGGAGAGTCTTACCTAACTTCTAATTAAAGTTTCAGCGAAATCGGAGCAGAATTGAGGGAACTATGCGACTTTTACCGCCAAAAATGTTCAGAAAAATTCGAGTCAGAAAGGCTTTTTTCTGACATTTTGTGATTGTTTCACATCCAATTTCCAACCAATTGCCAAAGAAGTGTACATTGTTGGAAAGAGGAGAGTCTTACCTAACTTTTAATCAAAGTTTCAGCGAAATCGGAGCAGAATTGAGGGAACTATGGGACTTTTACCGCCAAAAAAAGTTTCAAAAAAATTCGAGTCAATGAGGCTTTTATGTGACATTTTCTGATTGTTTCACATCCAATTTCCAACCAATTGCCAAAGAAGTGTACATTGTTGGAAAGAGGAGAGTCTTACCTAACTTTTAATCAAAGTTTCAGCGAAATCGGAGCAGAATTGAGGGAACTATGGGACTTTTACCGCCAAAAAAAGTTTCAAAAAAATTCGAGTCAATGAGGCTTTTATGTGACATTTTCTGATTGTTTTACATCCAATTTCCAACCAATTGCCAAAGAAGTGTACATTGTTGGAAAGAGGAGAGTCTTACCTAACTTTTAATCAAAGTTTCAGCGAAATCGGAGCAGAATTGAGGGAACTATGCGACTTTTACCGCCAAAAATGTTCAGAAAAATTCGAGTCAGAAAGGCTTTTTTCTGACATTTTGTGATTGTTTCACATCCAATTTCCAACCAATTGCCAAAGAAGTGTACATTGTTGGAAAGAGGAGAGTCTTACCTAACTTTTAATCAAAGTTTCAGCGAAATCGGAGCAGAATTGAGGGAACTATGGGACTTTTACCGCCAAAAAAAGTTTCAAAAAAATTCGAGTCAATGAGGCTTTTATGTGACATTTTCTGATTGTTTTACATCCAATTTCCAACCAATTGCCAAAGAAGTGTACATTGTTGGAAAGAGGAGAGTCTTATCTAACTTTTAATGAAAGTTTCAGCGAAATCGGAGCAGAATTGAGGGAACTATGCGACTTTTACCGCCAAAAATGTTCAGAAAAATTCGAGTCAGAAAGGCTTTTTTCTGACATTTTGTGATTGTTTTACATCCAATTTCCAACCAATTGCCAAAGAAGTGTACATTGTTGGAAAGAGAAGAGTCTTATCTAACTTTTAATCAAAGTTTCAGCGAAATCGGAGCAGAATTGAGGGAACTATGCGACTTTTACCGCCAAAAATGTTCAGAAAAATTCGAGTCAGAAAGGCTTTTTTCTGACATTTTGTGATTGTTTCACATCCAATTTCCAACCAATTGCCAAAGAAGTGTACATTGTTGGAAAGAGGAGAGTCTTACCTAACTTTTAATCAAAGTTTCAGCGAAATCGGAGCAGAATTGAGGGAACTATGGGACTTTTACCGCCAAAAAAAGTTTCAAAAAAATTCGAGTCAATGAGGCTTTTATGTGACATTTTCTGATTGTTTTACATCCAATTTCCAACCAATCGCCAAAAAAGTGTACACTGTTGGAAAGAAGAGAGTCTTATCTAACTTTTAATGAAAGTTTCAGCGAAATCGGAGCAGAATTGAGGGAACTATGCGACTTTTACCGCCAAAAATGTTCAGAAAAATTCGAGTCAGAAAGGCTTTTTTCTGACATTTTGTGATTGTTTCACATCCAATTTCCAACCAATTGCCAAAGAAGTGTACATTGTTGGAAAGAGGAGAGTCTTACCTAACTTTTAATCAAAGTTTCAGCGAAATCGGAGCAGAATTGAGGGAACTATGCGACTTTTACCGCCAAAAATGTTCAGAAAAATTCGAGTCAGAAAGGCTTTTTTCTGACATTTTGTGATTGTTTCACATCCAATTTCCAACCAATTGCCAAAGAAGTGTACATTGTTGGAAAGAGGAGAGTCTTACCTAACTTTTAATCAAAGTTTCAGCGAAATCGGAGCAGAATTGAGGGAACTATGGGACTTTTACCGCCAAAAAAAGTTTCAAAAAAATTCAAGTCAATGAGGCTTTTATGTGACATTTTCTGATTGTTTTACATCCAATTTCCAACCAATTGCCAAAGAAGTGTACATTGTTGGAAAGAAGAGAATCTTATCTAACTTTTAATGAAAGTTTCAGCGAAATCGGAGCAGAATTGAGGGAACTATGGGACTTTTACCGCCAAAAATGTTCAGAAAAATTCGAGTCAGAAAGGCTTTTTTCTGACATTTTGTGATTGTTTTACATCCAATTTCCAACAAATTGCCAAAGAAGTGTACATTTTTGGAAAGAGGAGAATCTTGTCTAACTTTTAATGAAAGTTTCAGCGAAATCGGAGCAGAATTGAGGGAACTATGGGACTTTTACCGCCAAAAATGTTCAGAAAAATTCGAGTCAGAAAGGCTTTTTTCTGACATTTTGTGATTGTTTTACATCCAATTTCCAACAAATTGCCAAAGAAGTGTACATTGTTGGAAAGAGGAGAATCCTATCTAACTTTTAATGAAAGTTTCAGCGAAATCGGAGCAGAATTGAGGGAACTATGCGACTTTTACCGCCAAAAATGTTCAGAAAAATTCGAGTCGGAAAGGCTTTTTTCTGACATTTTGTGATTGTTTTACATCCAATTTCCAACCAATTGCCAAAAAAGTGTACATTGTTGGAAAGAGGAGAGTCTTATCTAACTTTTAATGAAAGTTTCAGCGAAATCGGAGCAGAATTGAGGGAACTATGGGACTTTTACCGCCAAAAAAAGTTTCAAAAAAATTCGAGTCAATGAGGCTTTTATGTGACATTTTCTGATTGTTTTACATCCAATTTCCAACCAATTGCCAAAGAAGTGTACATTGTTGGAAAGAAGAGAATCTTATCTAACTTTTAATGAAAGTTTCAGCGAAATCGGAGCAGAATTGAGGGAACTATGGGACTTTTACCGCCAAAAAAAGTTTCAAAAAATTCGAGTCGGAAAGGCTTTTTTCTGACATTTTGTGATTGTTTTACATCCAATTTCCAACAAATTGCCAAAGAAGTGTACATTGTTGGAAAGAGGAGAGTCTTATCTAACTTTTAATGAAAGTTTCAGCGAAATCGGAGCAGAATTGAGGGAACTATGGGACTTTTACCGCCAAAAATGTTCAGAAAAATTCGAGTCAGAAAGGCTTTTTTCTGACATTTTGTGATTGGTTTACATCCAATTTCCAACCAATTGCCAAAGAAGTGTACATTGTTGGAAAGAGGAGAGTCTTATCTAACTTTTAATGAAAGTTTCAGCGAAATCGGAGCAGAATTGAGGGAACTATGGGACTTTTACCGCCAAAAATGTTCAGAAAAATTCGAGTCGGAAAGGCTTTTTTCTGACATTTTGTGATTGTTT
>NW_026562197.1:0-32242 GCF_027943255.1 Anastrepha obliqua
TTCATTAAAAGTTAGATAAGACTCTCCTCTTTCCAACAATGTACACTTCTTTGGCAATTGGTTGGAAATTGGATGTAAAACAATCAGAAAATGTCACATAAAAGCCTCATTGACTCGAATTTTTTTGAAACTTTTTTTGGCGGTAAAAGTCGCATAGTTCCCTCAATTCTGCTCCGATTTCGCTGAAACTTTCATTTAGAGTTAGATAAGATTCTCCTCTTTCCAAAAATGTACACTTCTTTGGCAATTGGTTGGAAATTGGATGTAAAACAATCACAAAATATCAGAAAAAAGCCTTTCTGACTCGAATTTTTCTGAACATTTTTGGCGGTAAAAGTCCCATAGTTCCCTCAATTCTGCTCCGATTTCGCTGAAACTTTCATTAAAAGTTAGATAAGACTCTCCTCTTTCCAACAATGTACACTTCTTTGGCAATTGGTTGGAAATTGGATGTAAAACAATCAGAAAATGTCAGAAAAAAGCCTTTCTGACTCGAATTTTTCTGAACATTTTTGGCGGTAAAAGTCCCATAGTTCCCTCAATTCTGCTCCAATTTCGCTGAAACCTTCAATATAAGTTAGGTTAGACTCTCTTCTTTGCAACGCTGTATACTTCTTTGGCAATTGGTTGGAAATTGGATGTAAAACAATCACAAAATGTCAGAAAAAAGCCTTTCTGACTCGAATTTTTCTGAACATTTTTGGCGCTAAAAGTCCCATAGTTCCCTCAATTCTGCTCTGATTTCGCTGAAACCTTCATCATAAGTTAGGTAAGACTCTCTTCTTTCCAACAATGTACACTTCTTTGGCAATTGGGTGGAAATTGGATGTAAAACAATCACAAAATGTCAGAAAAAAGCCTTTCTGGCTCGAATTTTTCTGAACATTTTTGGCGGGAAAAGTCCCATAGTTCCCTCAATTCTACTCTGATTTCGCTGAAGCCTTCATTATAAGTTAGGTAAGACTCTCCTCTTTCTAACAGTCTACACTTCTTTGGCAATTGGTTGGAAATTGGATGTAAAACAACCACAAAATGTCAGAAAAAAGCCTTTCTGACTCGAATTTTTCTGAACATTTTTGGCGGTAAAAGTCCCATAGTTCCCTCAATTCTGCTCCGATTTCGCTGAGACGTTCATTAGAAGTTAGGTAAGACTCTCCTCTTTCCAACAATGTACACTTCTTTGGCAATTGGTTGGAAATTGGATGTAAAACAATCACAAAATATCAGAAAAAAGCCTTTCTGACTCGAATTTTTCTGAACATTTTTGGCGGTAAAAGTCCCATAGTTCCCTCAATTCTACTCTGATTTCCCTGAAGCCTTCATTATAAGTTAGGTAAGACTCTCCTCTTTCCAACAGTCTACACTTCTTTGGCAATTGGTTGGAAATTGGATGTAAAACAACCACAAAATGTCAGAAAAAAGCCTTTCTGACTCGAATTTTTCTGAACATTTTTGGCGGTAAAAGTCCCATAGTTCCCTCAATTCTGCTCCGATTTCGCTGAAACGTTCATTAAAAGTTAGGTAAGACTCTCCTCTTTCCAACAATGTACACTTCTTTGGCAATTTGTTGGAAATTGGATGTAAAACAATCACAAAATGTCAGAAAAAAGCCTTTCTGACTCGAATTTTTCTGAACATTTTTGGCGGTAAAAGTCCCATAGTTCCCTCAATTCTGCTCCAATTTCGCTGAAACTTTCATTAGAAGTTAGGTAAGACTCTCCTCTTTCCAACAATGTACACTTCTTTGGCAATTGGTTGGAAATTGGATGTAAAACAATCAGAAAATTTCACATAAAAGCCTCATTGACTCGAATTTTTTTGAAACTTTTTTTGGCGGTAAAAGTCCCATAGTTCCCTCAATTCTGCTCCGATTTCGCTGAAACTTTCATTAAAAGTTAGATAAGACTCTCCTCTTTCCAACAATGTACACTTCTTTGGCAATTGGTTGGAAATTGGATGTAAAACAATCAGAAAATGTCACATAAAAGCCTCATTGACTCGAATTTTTTTGAAACTTTTTTTGGCGGTAAAAGTCGCATAGTTCCCTCAATTCTGCTCCGATTTCGCTGAAACTTTCATTTAAAGTTAGATAAGATTCTCCTCTTTCCAAAAATGTACACTTCTTTGGCAATTGGTTGGAAATTGGATGTAAAACAATCACAAAATGTCAGAAAAAAGCCTTTCTGACTCGAATTTTTCTGAACATTTTTGGCGGTAAAAGTCCCATAGTTCCCTCAATTCTGCTCCGATTTCGCTGAAACTTTCATTAAAAGTTAGATAAGACTCTCCTCTTTCCAACAATGTACACTTCTTTGGCAATTGGTTGGAAATTGGATGTAAAACAATCAGAAAATGTCAGAAAAAAGCCTTTCTGACTCGAATTTTTCTGAACATTTTTGGCGGTAAAAGTCCCATAGTTCCCTCAATTCTGCTCCAATTTCGCTGAAACCTTCAATATAAGTTAGGTTAGACTCTCTTCTTTGCAACGCTGTATACTTCTTTGGCAATTGGTTGGAAATTGGATGTAAAACAATCACAAAATGTCAGAAAAAAGCCTTTCTGACTCGAATTTTTCTGAACATTTTTGGCGCTAAAAGTCCCATAGTTCCCTCAATTCTGCTCTGATTTCGCTGAAACCTTCATCATAAGTTAGGTAAGACTCTCTTCTTTCCAACAATGTACACTTCTTTGGCAATTGGGTGGAAATTGGATGTAAAACAATCACAAAATGTCAGAAAAAAGCCTTTCTGGCTCGAATTTTTCTGAACATTTTTGGCGGGAAAAGTCCCATAGTTCCCTCAATTCTACTCTGATTTCGCTGAAGCCTTCATTATAAGTTAGGTAAGACTCTCCTCTTTCTAACAGTCTACACTTCTTTGGCAATTGGTTGGAAATTGGATGTAAAACAACCACAAAATGTCAGAAAAAAGCCTTTCTGACTCGAATTTTTCTGAACATTTTTGGCGGTAAAAGTCCCATAGTTCCCTCAATTCTGCTCCGATTTCGCTGAGACGTTCATTAGAAGTTAGGTAAGACTCTCCTCTTTCCAACAATGTACACTTCTTTGGCAATTTGTTGGAAATTGGATGTAAAACAATCACAAAATGTCAGAAAAAAGCCTTTCTGACTCGAATTTTTCTGAACATTTTTGGCGGTAAAAGTCCCATAGTTCCCTCAATTCTGCTCCAATTTCGCTGAAACTTTCATTAGAAGTTAGGTAAGATTCTCCTCTTTCCAAAAATGTACACTTCTTTGGCAATTGGTTGGAAATTGGATGTAAAACAATCACAAAATATCAGAAAAAAGCCTTTCTGACTCGAATTTTTCTGAACATTTTTGGCGGTAAAAGTCCCATAGTTCCCTCAATTCTACTCTGATTTCCCTGAAGCCTTCATTATAAGTTAGGTAAGACTCTCCTCTTTCCAACAGTCTACACTTCTTTGGCAATTGGTTGGAAATTGGATGTAAAACAACCACAAAATGTCAGAAAAAAGCCTTTCTGACTCGAATTTTTCTGAACATTTTTGGCGGTAAAAGTCCCATAGTTCCCTCAATTCTGCTCCGATTTCGCTGAAACGTTCATTAAAAGTTAGGTAAGACTCTCTTCTTTCCAACAATGTACACTTCTTTGGCAATTTGTTGGAAATTGGATGTAAAACAATCACAAAATGTCAGAAAAAAGCCTTTCTGACTCGAATTTTTCTGAACATTTTTGGCGGTAAAAGTCCCATAGTTCCCTCAATTCTGCTCCAATTTCGCTGAAACTTTCATTAGAAGTTAGGTAAGACTCTCCTCTTTCCAACAATGTACACTTCTTTGGCAATTGGTTGGAAATTGGATGTAAAACAATCAGAAAATTTCACATAAAAGCCTCATTGACTCGAATTTTTTTGAAACTTTTTTTGGCGGTAAAAGTCGCATAGTTCCCTCAATTCTGCTCCGATTTCGCTGAAACTTTCATTAAAAGTTAGATAAGACTCTCCTCTTTCCAACAATGTACACTTCTTTGGCAATTGGTTGGAAATTGGATGTAAAACAATCAGAAAATGTCACATAAAAGCCTCATTGACTCGAATTTTTTTGAAACTTTTTTTGGCGGTAAAAGTCGCATAGTTCCCTCAATTCTGCTCCGATTTCGCTGAAACTTTCATTTTGAGTTAGATAAGATTCTCCTCTTTCCAAAAATGTACACTTCTTTGGCAATTGGTTGGAAATTGGATGTAAAACAATCACAAAATATCAGAAAAAAGCCTTTCTGACTCGAATTTTTCTGAACATTTTTGGCGGTAAAAGTCCCATAGTTCCCTCAATTCTGCTCCGATTTCGCTGAAACTTTCATTAAAAGTTAGATAAGACTCTCCTCTTTCCAACAATGTACACTTCTTTGGCAATTGGTTGGAAATTGGATGTAAAACAATCAGAAAATGTCAGAAAAAAGCCTTTCTGACTCGAATTTTTCTGAACATTTTTGGCGGTAAAAGTCCCATAGTTCCCTCAATTCTGCTCCAATTTCGCTGAAACCTTCAATATAAGTTAGGTTAGACTCTCTTCTTTGCAACGCTGTATACTTCTTTGGCAATTGGTTGGAAATTGGATGTAAAACAATCACAAAATGTCAGAAAAAAGCCTTTCTGACTCGAATTTTTCTGAACATTTTTGGCGCTAAAAGTCCCATAGTTCCCTCAATTCTGCTCTGATTTCGCTGAAACCTTCATCATAAGTTAGGTAAGACTCTCTTCTTTCCAACAATGTACACTTCTTTGGCAATTGGGTGGAAATTGGATGTAAAACAATCACAAAATGTCAGAAAAAAGCCTTTCTGGCTCGAATTTTTCTGAACATTTTTGGCGGGAAAAGTCCCATAGTTCCCTCAATTCTACTCTGATTTCGCTGAAGCCTTCATTATAAGTTAGGTAAGACTCTCCTCTTTCTAACAGTCTACACTTCTTTGGCAATTGGTTGGAAATTGGATGTAAAACAACCACAAAATGTCAGAAAAAAGCCTTTCTGACTCGAATTTTTCTGAACATTTTTGGCGGTAAAAGTCCCATAGTTCCCTCAATTCTGCTCCGATTTCGCTGAGACGTTCATTAGAAGTTAGGTAAGACTCTCCTCTTTCCAACAATGTACACTTCTTTGGCAATTGGTTGGAAATTGGATGTAAAACAATCACAAAATATCAGAAAAAAGCCTTTCTGACTCGAATTTTTCTGAACATTTTTGGCGGTAAAAGTCCCATAGTTCCCTCAATTCTACTCTGATTTCCCTGAAGCCTTCATTATAAGTTAGGTAAGACTCTCCTCTTTCCAACAGTCTACACTTCTTTGGCAATTGGTTGGAAATTGGATGTAAAACAACCACAAAATGTCAGAAAAAAGCCTTTCTGACTCGAATTTTTCTGAACATTTTTGGCGGTAAAAGTCCCATAGTTCCCTCAATTCTGCTCCGATTTCGCTGAAACGTTCATTAAAAGTTAGGTAAGACTCTCCTCTTTCCAACAATGTACACTTCTTTGGCAATTTGTTGGAAATTGGATGTAAAACAATCACAAAATGTCAGAAAAAAGCCTTTCTGACTCGAATTTTTCTGAACATTTTTGGCGGTAAAAGTCCCATAGTTCCCTCAATTCTGCTCCAATTTCGCTGAAACTTTCATTAGAAGTTAGGTAAGACTCTCCTCTTTCCAACAATGTACACTTCTTTGGCAATTGGTTGGAAATTGGATGTAAAACAATCAGAAAATTTCACATAAAAGCCTCATTGACTCGAATTTTTTTGAAACTTTTTTTGGCGGTAAAAGTCCCATAGTTCCCTCAATTCTGCTCCGATTTCGCTGAAACTTTCATTAAAAGTTAGATAAGACTCTCCTCTTTCCAACAATGTACACTTCTTTGGCAATTGGTTGGAAATTGGATGTAAAACAATCAGAAAATGTCACATAAAAGCCTCATTGACTCGAATTTTTTTGAAACTTTTTTTGGCGGTAAAAGTCGCATAGTTCCCTCAATTCTGCTCCGATTTCGCTGAAACTTTCATTTAAAGTTAGATAAGATTCTCCTCTTTCCAAAAATGTACACTTCTTTGGCAATTGGTTGGAAATTGGATGTAAAACAATCACAAAATGTCAGAAAAAAGCCTTTCTGACTCGAATTTTTCTGAACATTTTTGGCGGTAAAAGTCCCATAGTTCCCTCAATTCTGCTCCGATTTCGCTGAAACTTTCATTAAAAGTTAGATAAGACTCTCCTCTTTCCAACAATGTACACTTCTTTGGCAATTGGTTGGAAATTGGATGTAAAACAATCAGAAAATGTCAGAAAAAAGCCTTTCTGACTCGAATTTTTCTGAACATTTTTGGCGGTAAAAGTCCCATAGTTCCCTCAATTCTGCTCCAATTTCGCTGAAACCTTCAATATAAGTTAGGTTAGACTCTCTTCTTTGCAACGCTGTATACTTCTTTGGCAATTGGTTGGAAATTGGATGTAAAACAATCACAAAATGTCAGAAAAAAGCCTTTCTGACTCGAATTTTTCTGAACATTTTTGGCGCTAAAAGTCCCATAGTTCCCTCAATTCTGCTCTGATTTCGCTGAAACCTTCATCATAAGTTAGGTAAGACTCTCTTCTTTCCAACAATGTACACTTCTTTGGCAATTGGGTGGAAATTGGATGTAAAACAATCACAAAATGTCAGAAAAAAGCCTTTCTGGCTCGAATTTTTCTGAACATTTTTGGCGGGAAAAGTCCCATAGTTCCCTCAATTCTACTCTGATTTCGCTGAAGCCTTCATTATAAGTTAGGTAAGACTCTCCTCTTTCTAACAGTCTACACTTCTTTGGCAATTGGTTGGAAATTGGATGTAAAACAACCACAAAATGTCAGAAAAAAGCCTTTCTGACTCGAATTTTTCTGAACATTTTTGGCGGTAAAAGTCCCATAGTTCCCTCAATTCTGCTCCGATTTCGCTGAGACGTTCATTAGAAGTTAGGTAAGACTCTCCTCTTTCCAACAATGTACACTTCTTTGGCAATTGGTTGGAAATTGGATGTAAAACAATCACAAAATATCAGAAAAAAGCCTTTCTGACTCGAATTTTTCTGAACATTTTTGGCGGTAAAAGTCCCATAGTTCCCTCAATTCTACTCTGATTTCCCTGAAGCCTTCATTATAAGTTAGGTAAGACTCTCCTCTTTCCAACAGTCTACACTTCTTTGGCAATTGGTTGGAAATTGGATGTAAAACAACCACAAAATGTCAGAAAAAAGCCTTTCTGACTCGAATTTTTCTGAACATTTTTGGCGGTAAAAGTCCCATAGTTCCCTCAATTCTGCTCCGATTTCGCTGAAACGTTCATTAAAAGTTAGGTAAGACTCTCTTCTTTCCAACAATGTACACTTCTTTGGCAATTGGTTGGAAATTGGATGTAAAACAATCACAAAATGTCAGAAAAAAGCCTTTCCGACTCGAATTTTTCTGAACATTTTTGGCGGTAAAAGTCGCATAGTTCCCTCAATTCTGCTCCGATTTCCCTGAAGCCTTCATTATAAGTTAGGTAAGACTCTCCTCTTTCCAACAGTCTACACTTCTTTGGCAATTGGTTGGAAATTGGATGTAAAACAACCACAAAATGTCAGAAAAAAGCCTTTCTGACTCGAATTTTTCTGAACATTTTTGGCGGTAAAAGTCCCATAGTTCCCTCAATTCTGCTCCGATTTCGCTGAAACGTTCATTAAAAGTTAGGTAAGACTCTCTTCTTTCCAACAATGTACACTTCTTTGGCAATTGGTTGGAAATTGGATGTAAAACAACCACAAAATGTCAGAAAAAAGCCTTTCTGACTCGAATTTTTCTGAACATTTTTGGCGGTAAAAGTCCCATAGTTCCCTCAATTCTGCTCCGATTTCGCTGAAACGTTCATTAAAAGTTAGGTAAGACTCTCTTCTTTCCAACAATGTACACTTCTTTGGCAATTGGTTGGAAATTGGATGTAAAACAATCACAAAATGTCAGAAAAAAGCCTTTCCGACTCGAATTTTTCTGAACATTTTTGGCGGTAAAAGTCCCATAGTTCCCTCAATTCTACTCTGATTTCCCTGAAGCCTTCATTATAAGTTAGGTAAGACCCTCCTCTTTCCAACAGTCTACACTTCTTTGGCAATTGGTTGGAAATTGGATGTAAAACAACCACAAAATGTCAGAAAAAAGCCTTTCTGACTCGAATTTTTCTGAACATTTTTGGCGGGAAAAGTCCCATAGTTCCCTCAATTCTACTCTGATTTCGCTGAAGCCTTCATTATAAGTTAGGTAAGACTCTCCTCTTTCTAACAGTCTACACTTCTTTGGCAATTGGTTGGAAATTGGATGTAAAACAACCACAAAATGTCAGAAAAAAGCCTTTCTGACTCGAATTTTTCTGAACATTTTTGGCGGTAAAAGTCCCATAGTTCCCTCAATTCTGCTCCGATTTCGCTGAAACCTTCATCATAAGTTAGGTACGACTCTCTTCTTTCCAACAATGTACACTTCTTTGGCAATTGGGTGGAAATTGGATGTAAAACAATCACAAAATGTCAGAAAAAAGCCTTTCTGACTCGAATTTTTCTGAACATTTTTGGCGGGAAAAGTCCCATAGTTCCCTCAATTCTACTCTGATTTCGCTGAAGCCTTCATTATAAGTTAGGTAAGACTCTCCTCTTTCTAACAGTCTACACTTCTTTGGCAATTGGTTGGAAATTGGATGTAAAACAACCACAAAATGTCAGAAAAAAGCCTTTCTGACTCGAATTTTTCTGAACATTTTTGGCGGGAAAAGTCCCATAGTTCCCTCAATTCTACTCTGATTTCGCTGAAGCCTTCATTATAAGTTAGGTAAGACTCTCCTCTTTCTAACAGTCTACACTTCTTTGGCAATTGGTTGGAAATTGGATGTAAAACAATCACAAAATGTCAGAAAAAAGCCTTTCTGGCTCGAATTTTTCTGAACATTTTTGGCGGGAAAAGTCCCATAGTTCCCTCAATTCTACTCTGATTTCGCTGAAGCCTTCAGTATAAGTTAGGTAAGACTCTCCTCTTTCCAACAGTCTACACTTCTTTGGCAATTGGTTGGAAATTGGATGTAAAACAACCACAAAATGTCAGAAAAAAGCCTTTCTGACTCGAATTTTTCTGAACATTTTTGGCGGTAAAAGTCCCATAGTTCCCTCAATTCTGCTCCGATTTCGCTGAAACCTTCATCATAAGTTAGGTAAGACTCTCTTCTTTCCAACAATGTACACCTCTTTGGCAATTGGGTGGAAATTGGATGTAAAACAATCACAAAATGTCAGAAAAAAGCCTTTCTGACTCGAATTTTTCTGAACATTTTTGGCGGGAAAAGTCCCATAGTTCCCTCAATTCTACTCTGATTTCGCTGAAGCCTTCATTATAAGTTAGGTAAGACTCTCCTCTTTCTAACAGTCTACACTTCTTTGGCAATTGGTTGGAAATTGGATGTAAAACAACCACAAAATATCAGAAAAAAGCCTTTCTGACTCGAATTTTTCTGAACATTTTTGGCGGTAAAAGTCCCATAGTTCCCTCAATTCTGCTCCGATTTCGCTGAAACCTTCATCATAAGTTAGGTAAGACTCTCTTCTTTCCAACAATGTACACCTCTTTGGCAATTGGGTGGAAATTGGATGTAAAACAATCACAAAATGTCAGAAAAAAGCCTTTCTGACTCGAATTTTTCTGAACATTTTTGGCGGGAAAAGTCCCATAGTTCCCTCAATTCTACTCTGATTTCGCTGAAGCCTTCATTATAAGTTAGGTAAGACTCTCCTCTTTCTAACAGTCTACACTTCTTTGGCAATTGGTTGGAAATTGGATGTAAAACAACCACAAAATATCAGAAAAAAGCCTTTCTGACTCGAATTTTTCTGAACATTTTTGGCGGTAAAAGTCCCATAGTTCCCTCAATTCTGCTCCGATTTCGCTGAGACGTTCATTAGAAGTTAGGTAAGACTCTCCTCTTTCCAACAATGTACACTTCTTTGGCAATTGGTTGGAAATTGGATGTAAAACAATCACAAAATATCAGAAAAAAGCCTTTCTGACTCGAATTTTTCTGAACATTTTTGGCGGTAAAAGTCCCATAGTTCCCTCAATTCTACTCTGATTTCCCTGAAGCCTTCATTATAAGTTAGGTAAGACTCTCCTCTTTCCAACAGTCTACACTTCTTTGGCAATTGGTTGGAAATTGGATGTAAAACAACCACAAAATGTCAGAAAAAAGCCTTTCTGACTCGAATTTTTCTGAACATTTTTGGCGGTAAAAGTCCCATAGTTCCCTCAATTCTGCTCCGATTTCGCTGAAACGTTCATTAAAAGTTAGGTAAGACTCTCTTCTTTCCAACAATGTACACTTCTTTGGCAATTTGTTGGAAATTGGATGTAAAACAATCACAAAATGTCAGAAAAAAGCCTTTCTGACTCGAATTTTTCTGAACATTTTTGGCGGTAAAAGTCCCATAGTTCCCTCAATTCTGCTCCAATTTCGCTGAAACTTTCATTAGAAGTTAGGTAAGACTCTCCTCTTTCCAACAATGTACACTTCTTTGGCAATTGGTTGGAAATTGGATGTAAAACAATCAGAAAATTTCACATAAAAGCCTCATTGACTCGAATTTTTTTGAAACTTTTTTTGGCGGTAAAAGTCGCATAGTTCCCTCAATTCTGCTCCGATTTCGCTGAAACTTTCATTAAAAGTTAGATAAGACTCTCCTCTTTCCAACAATGTACACTTCTTTGGCAATTGGTTGGAAATTGGATGTAAAACAATCAGAAAATGTCACATAAAAGCCTCATTGACTCGAATTTTTTTGAAACTTTTTTTGGCGGTAAAAGTCGCATAGTTCCCTCAATTCTGCTCCGATTTCGCTGAAACTTTCATTTAAAGTTAGATAAGATTCTCCTCTTTCCAAAAATGTACACTTCTTTGGCAATTGGTTGGAAATTGGATGTAAAACAATCACAAAATATCAGAAAAAAGCCTTTCTGACTCGAATTTTTCTGAACATTTTTGGCGGTAAAAGTCGCATAGTTCCCTCAATTCTGCTCCGATTTCGCTGAAACTTTCATTAAAAGTTAGATAAGACTCTCCTCTTTCCAACAATGTACACTTCTTTGGCAATTGGTTGGAAATTGGATGTAAAACAATCAGAAAATGTCAGAAAAAAGCCTTTCTGACTCGAATTTTTCTGAACATTTTTGGCGGTAAAAGTCCCATAGTTCCCTCAATTCTGCTCCAATTTCGCTGAAACCTTCAATATAAGTTAGGTTAGACTCTCTTCTTTGCAACGCTGTATACTTCTTTGGCAATTGGTTGGAAATTGGATGTAAAACAATCACAAAATGTCAGAAAAAAGCCTTTCTGACTCGAATTTTTCTGAACATTTTTGGCGCTAAAAGTCCCATAGTTCCCTCAATTCTGCTCTGATTTCGCTGAAACCTTCATCATAAGTTAGGTAAGACTCTCTTCTTTCCAACAATGTACACTTCTTTGGCAATTGGGTGGAAATTGGATGTAAAACAATCACAAAATGTCAGAAAAAAGCCTTTCTGGCTCGAATTTTTCTGAACATTTTTGGCGGGAAAAGTCCCATAGTTCCCTCAATTCTACTCTGATTTCGCTGAAGCCTTCATTATAAGTTAGGTAAGACTCTCCTCTTTCTAACAGTCTACACTTCTTTGGCAATTGGTTGGAAATTGGATGTAAAACAACCACAAAATGTCAGAAAAAAGCCTTTCTGACTCGAATTTTTCTGAACATTTTTGGCGGTAAAAGTCCCATAGTTCCCTCAATTCTGCTCCGATTTCGCTGAGACGTTCATTAGAAGTTAGGTAAGACTCTCCTCTTTCCAACAATGTACACTTCTTTGGCAATTGGTTGGAAATTGGATGTAAAACAATCACAAAATATCAGAAAAAAGCCTTTCTGACTCGAATTTTTCTGAACATTTTTGGCGGTAAAAGTCCCATAGTTCCCTCAATTCTACTCTGATTTCCCTGAAGCCTTCATTATAAGTTAGGTAAGACTCTCCGCTTTCCAACAGTCTACACTTCTTTGGCAATTGGTTGGAAATTGGATGTAAAACAACCACAAAATGTCAGAAAAAAGCCTTTCTGACTCGAATTTTTCTGAACATTTTTGGCGGTAAAAGTCCCATAGTTCCCTCAATTCTGCTCCGATTTCGCTGAAACGTTCATTAAAAGTTAGGTAAGACTCTCTTCTTTCCAACAATGTACACTTCTTTGGCAATTTGTTGGAAATTGGATGTAAAACAATCACAAAATATCAGAAAAAAGCCTTTCTGACTCGAATTTTTCTGAACATTTTTGGCGGTAAAAGTCCCATAGTTCCCTCAATTCTGCTCCAATTTCGCTGAAACTTTCATTAGAAGTTAGGTAAGACTCTCCTCTTTCCAACAATGTACACTTCTTTGGCAATTGGTTGGAAATTGGATGTAAAACAATCAGAAAATTTCACATAAAAGCCTCATTGACTCGAATTTTTTTGAAACTTTTTTTGGCGGTAAAAGTCGCATAGTTCCCTCAATTCTGCTCCGATTTCGCTGAAACTTTCATTAAAAGTTAGATAAGACTCTCCTCTTTCCAACAATGTACACTTCTTTGGCAATTGGTTGGAAATTGGATGTAAAACAATCAGAAAATGTCACATAAAAGCCTCATTGACTCGAATTTTTTTGAAACTTTTTTTGGCGGTAAAAGTCGCATAGTTCCCTCAATTCTGCTCCGATTTCGCTGAAACTTTCATTTAAAGTTAGATAAGATTCTCCTCTTTCCAAAAATGTACACTTCTTTGGCAATTGGTTGGAAATTGGATGTAAAACAATCACAAAATGTCAGAAAAAAGCCTTTCTGACTCGAATTTTTCTGAACATTTTTGGCGGTAAAAGTCCCATAGTTCCCTCAATTCTGCTCCGATTTCGCTGAAACTTTCATTAAAAGTTAGATAAGACTCTCCTCTTTCCAACAATGTACACTTCTTTGGCAATTGGTTGGAAATTGGATGTAAAACAATCAGAAAATGTCAGAAAAAAGCCTTTCTGACTCGAATTTTTCTGAACATTTTTGGCGGTAAAAGTCCCATAGTTCCCTCAATTCTGCTCCAATTTCGCTGAAACCTTCAATATAAGTTAGGTTAGACTCTCTTCTTTGCAACGCTGTATACTTCTTTGGCAATTGGTTGGAAATTGGATGTAAAACAATCACAAAATGTCAGAAAAAAGCCTTTCTGACTCGAATTTTTCTGAACATTTTTGGCGCTAAAAGTCCCATAGTTCCCTCAATTCTGCTCTGATTTCGCTGAAACCTTCATCATAAGTTAGGTAAGACTCTCTTCTTTCCAACAATGTACACTTCTTTGGCAATTGGGTGGAAATTGGATGTAAAACAATCACAAAATGTCAGAAAAAAGCCTTTCTGGCTCGAATTTTTCTGAACATTTTTGGCGGGAAAAGTCCCATAGTTCCCTCAATTCTACTCTGATTTCGCTGAAACCTTCATTATAAGTTAGGTAAGACTCTCCTCTTTCTAACAGTCTACACTTCTTTGGCAATTGGTTGGAAATTGGATGTAAAACAACCACAAAATGTCAGAAAAAAGCCTTTCTGACTCGAATTTTTCTGAACATTTTTGGCGGTAAAAGTCCCATAGTTCCCTCAATTCTGCTCCGATTTCGCTGAGACGTTCATTAGAAGTTAGGTAAGACTCTCCTCTTTCCAACAATGTACACTTCTTTGGCAATTGGTTGGAAATTGGATGTAAAACAATCACAAAATATCAGAAAAAAGCCTTTCTGACTCGAATTTTTCTGAACATTTTTGGCGGTAAAAGTCCCATAGTTCCCTCAATTCTACTCTGATTTCCCTGAAGCCTTCATTATAAGTTAGGTAAGACTCTCCTCTTTCCAACAGTCTACACTTCTTTGGCAATTGGTTGGAAATTGGATGTAAAACAACCACAAAATGTCAGAAAAAAGCCTTTCTGACTCGAATTTTTCTGAACATTTTTGGCGGTAAAAGTCCCATAGTTCCCTCAATTCTGCTCCGATTTCGCTGAAACGTTCATTAAAAGTTAGGTAAGACTCTCTTCTTTCCAACAATGTACACTTCTTTGGCAATTGGTTGGAAATTGGATGTAAAACAATCACAAAATGTCAGAAAAAAGCCTTTCCGACTCGAATTTTTCTGAACATTTTTGGCGGTAAAAGTCGCATAGTTCCCTCAATTCTGCTCCGATTTCGCTGAAACCTTCATTAGAAGTTAGGTAAGACTCTCCTCTTTCCAACACTGTACACTTCTTTGACAATTGGTTGGAAATTGGATGTAAAACAATCAGAAAATGTCACATAAAAGCCTCATTGACTCGAATTTTTTTGAAACTTTTTTTGGCGGTAAAAGTCCCATAGTTCCCTCAATTCTGCTCCGATTTCGCTGAAACTTTCATTAAAAGTTAGATAAGACTCTCCTCTTTCCAACAATCTACACTTCTTTGGCAATTGGTTGGAAATTGGATGTAAAACAATCAGAAAATGTCACATAAAAGCCTCATTGACTCGAATTTTTTTGAAACTTTTTTTGGCGGTAAAAGTCGCATAGTTCCCTCAATTCTGCTCCGATTTCGCTGAAACTTTCATTAAAAGTTAGATAAGACTCTCCTCTTTCCAACAATGTACACTTCTTTGACAATTGGTTGGAAATTGGATGTAAAACAATCACAAAATGTCAGAAAAAAGCCTTTCTGACTCGAATTTTTCTGAACATTTTTGGCGGTAAAAGTCGCATAGTTCCCTCAATTCTGCTCCGATTTCGCTGAAACTTTCATTAAAAGTTAGATAAGACTCTCCTCTTTCCAACAATGTACACTTCTTTGGCAATTGGTTGGAAATTGGATGTAAAACAATCAGAAAATGTCACATAAAAGCCTCATTGACTCGAATTTTTTTGAAACTTTTTTTGGCGGTAAAAGTCGCATAGTTCCCTCAATTCTGCTCCGATTTCGCTGAAACTTTCATTTAAAGTTAGATAAGATTCTCCTCTTTCCAAAAATGTACACTTCTTTGGCAATTGGTTGGAAATTGGATGTAAAACAATCACAAAATGTCAGAAAAAAGCCTTTCTGGCTCGAATTTTTCTGAACATTTTTGGCGGGAAAAGTCCCATAGTTCCCTCAATTCTACTCTGATTTCGCTGAAGCCTTCATTATAAGTTAGGTAAGACTCTCCTCTTTCTAACAGTCTACACTTCTTTGGCAATTGGTTGGAAATTGGATGTAAAACAACCACAAAATGTCAGAAAAAAGCCTTTCTGACTCGAATTTTTCTGAACATTTTTGGCGGTAAAAGTCCCATAGTTCCCTCAATTCTGCTCCGATTTCGCTGAGACGTTCATTAGAAGTTAGGTAAGACTCTCCTCTTTCCAACAATGTACACTTCTTTGGCAATTGGTTGGAAATTGGATGTAAAACAATCACAAAATATCAGAAAAAAGCCTTTCTGACTCGAATTTTTCTGAACATTTTTGGCGGTAAAAGTCCCATAGTTCCCTCAATTCTACTCTGATTTCCCTGAAGCCTTCATTATAAGTTAGGTAAGACTCTCCTCTTTCCAACAGTCTACACTTCTTTGGCAATTGGTTGGAAATTGGATGTAAAACAACCACAAAATGTCAGAAAAAAGCCTTTCTGACTCGAATTTTTCTGAACATTTTTGGCGGTAAAAGTCCCATAGTTCCCTCAATTCTGCTCCGATTTCGCTGAAACGTTCATTAAAAGTTAGGTAAGACTCTCTTCTTTCCAACAATGTACACTTCTTTGGCAATTGGTTGGAAATTGGATGTAAAACAATCACAAAATGTCAGAAAAAAGCCTTTCCGACTCGAATTTTTCTGAACATTTTTGGCGGTAAAAGTCGCATAGTTCCCTCAATTCTGCTCCGATTTCGCTGAAACCTTCATTAGAAGTTAGGTAAGACTCTCCTCTTTCCAACACTGTACACTTCTTTGACAATTGGTTGGAAATTGGATGTAAAACAATCAGAAAATGTCACATAAAAGCCTCATTGACTCGAATTTTTTTGAAACTTTTTTTGGCGGTAAAAGTCCCATAGTTCCCTCAATTCTGCTCCGATTTCGCTGAAACTTTCATTAAAAGTTAGATAAGACTCTCCTCTTTCCAACAATCTACACTTCTTTGGCAATTGGTTGGAAATTGGATGTAAAACAATCAGAAAATGTCACATAAAAGCCTCATTGACTCGAATTTTTTTGAAACTTTTTTTGGCGGTAGAAGTCGCATAGTTCCCTCAATTCTGCTCCGATTTCGCTGAAACTTTCATTAAAAGTTAGATAAGACTCTCCTCTTTCCAACAGTGTACACTTCTTTGACAATTGGTTGGAAATTGGATGTAAAACAATCACAAAATGTCAGAAAAAAGCCTTTCTGACTCGAATTTTTCTGAACATTTTTGGCGGTAAAAGTCGCATAGTTCCCTCAATTCTGCTCCGATTTCGCTGAAACTTTCATTAAAAGTTAGATAAGACTCTCCTCTTTCCAACAATGTACACTTCTTTGGCAATTGGTTGGAAATTGGATGTAAAACAATCAGAAAATGTCACATAAAAGCCTCATTGACTCGAATTTTTTTGAAACTTTTTTTGGCGGTAAAAGTCCCATAGTTCCCTCAATTCTGCTCCGATTTCGCTGAAACTTTCATTTAAAGTTAGGTAAGATTCTCCTCTTTCCAAAAATGTACACTTCTTTGGCAATTGGTTGGAAATTGGATGTAAAACAATCACAAAATGTCAGAAAAAAGCCTTTCTGACTCGAATTTTTCTGAACATTTTTGGCGGTAAAAGTCCCATAGTTCCCTCAATTCTGCTCCGATTTCGCTGAAACTTTCATTAAAAGTTAGATAAGACTCTCCTCTTTCCAACAATGTACACTTCTTTGGCAATTGGTTGGAAATTGGATGTAAAACAATCAGAAAATGTCAGAAAAAAGCCTTTCTGACTCGAATTTTTCTGAACATTTTTGGCGGTAAAAGTCCCATAGTTCCCTCAATTCTGCTCCAATTTCGCTGAAACCTTCAATATAAGTTAGGTTAGACTCTCTTCTTTGCAACGCTGTACACTTCTTTGGCAATTGGTTGGAAATTGGATGTAAAACAATCAGAAAATGTCAGAAAAAAGCCTTTCTGACTCGAATTTTTCTGAACATTTTTGGCGCTAAAAGTCCCATAGTTCCCTCAATTCTGCTCTGATTTCGCTGAAACCTTCATCATAAGTTAGGTAAGACTCTCTTCTTTCCAACAATGTACACTTCTTTGGCAATTGGGTGGAAATTGGATGTAAAACAATCACAAAATGTCAGAAAAAAGCCTTTCTGGCTCGAATTTTTCTGAACATTTTTGGCGGTAAAAGTCCCATAGTTCCCTCAATTCTACTCTGATTTCGCTGAAGCCTTCATTATAAGTTAGGTAAGACTCTCCTCTTTCTAACAGTCTACACTTCTTTGGCAATTGGTTGGAAATTGGATGTAAAACAACCACAAAATGTCAGAAAAAAGCCTTTCTGACTCGAATTTTTCTGAACATTTTTGGCGGTAAAAGTCCCATAGTTCCCTCAATTCTGCTCCGATTTCGCTGAGACGTTCATTAGAAGTTAGGTAAGACTCTCCTCTTTCCAACAATGTACACTTCTTTGGCAATTGGTTGGAAATTGGATGTAAAACAATCACAAAATATCAGAAAAAAGCCTTTCTGACTCGAATTTTTCTGAACATTTTTGGCGGTAAAAGTCCCATAGTTCCCTCAATTCTACTCTGATTTCCCTGAAGCCTTCATTATAAGTTAGGTAAGACTCTCCTCTTTCCAACAGTCTACACTTCTTTGGCAATTGGTTGGAAATTGGATGTAAAACAACCACAAAATGTCAGAAAAAAGCCTTTCTGACTCGAATTTTTCTGAACATTTTTGGCGGTAAAAGTCCCATAGTTCCCTCAATTCTGCTCCGATTTCGCTGAAACGTTCATTAAAAGTTAGGTAAGACTCTCTTCTTTCCAACAATGTACACTTCTTTGGCAATTTGTTGGAAATTGGATGTAAAACAATCACAAAATGTCAGAAAAAAGCCTTTCTGACTCGAATTTTTCTGAACATTTTTGGCGGTAAAAGTCCCATAGTTCCCTCAATTCTGCTCCAATTTCGCTGAAACCTTCAATATAAGTTAGGTTAGACTCTCTTCTTTGCAACGCTGTATACTTCTTTGGCAATTGGTTGGAAATTGGATGTAAAACAATCAGAAAATGTCAGAAAAAAGCCTTTCTGACTCGAATTTTTCTGAACATTTTTGGCGGTAAAAGTCCCATAGTTCCCTCAATTCTGCTCCAATTTCGCTGAAACCTTCAATATAAGTTAGGTTAGACTCTCTTCTTTGCAACGCTGTATACTTCTTTGGCAATTGGTTGGAAATTGGATGTAAAACAATCACAAAATGTCAGAAAAAAGCCTTTCTGACTCGAATTTTTCTGAACATTTTTGGCGGTAAAAGTCCCATAGTTCCCTCAATTCTGCTCCAATTTCGCTGAAACTTTCATTAGAAGTTAGGTAAGACTCTCCTCTTTCCAACAATGTACACTTCTTTGGCAATTGGTTGGAAATTGGATGTAAAACAATCAGAAAATGTCACATAAAAGCCTCATTGACTCGAATTTTTTTGAAACTTTTTTTGGCGGTAAAAGTCGCATAGTTCCCTCAATTCTGCTCCGATTTCGCTGAAACTTTCATTTAAAGTTAGATAAGATTCTCCTCTTTCCAAAAATGTACACTTCTTTGGCAATTGGTTGGAAATTGGATGTAAAACAATCACAAAATGTCAGAAAAAAGCCTTTCTGACTCGAATTTTTCTGAACATTTTTGGCGGTAAAAGTCGCATAGTTCCCTCAATTCTGCTCCGATTTCGCTGAAACTTTCATTAAAAGTTAGATAAGACTCTCCTCTTTCCAACAATGTACACTTCTTTGGCAATTGGTTGGAAATTGGATGTAAAACAATCAGAAAATGTCAGAAAAAAGCCTTTCTGACTCGAATTTTTCTGAACATTTTTGGCGGGAAAAGTCCCATAGTTCCCTCAATTCTGCTCCAATTTCGCTGAAACCTTCAATATAAGTTAGGTTAGACTCTCTTCTTTGCAACGCTGTACACTTCTTTGGCAATTCGTTGGAAATTGGATGTAAAACAATCAGAAAATGTCAGAAAAAAGCCTTTCTGACTCGAATTTTTCTGAACATTTTTGGCGCTAAAAGTCCCATAGTTCCCTCAATTCTGCTCTGATTTCGCTGAAACCTTCATCATAAGTTAGGTAAGACTCTCTTCTTTCCAACAATGTACACTTCTTTGGCAATTGGGTGGAAATTGGATGTAAAACAATCACAAAATGTCAGAAAAAAGCCTTTCTGGCTCGAATTTTTCTGAACATTTTTGGCGGTAAAAGTCCCATAGTTCCCTCAATTCTACTCTGATTTCGCTGAAGCCTTCATTATAAGTTAGGTAAGACTCTCCTCTTTCTAACAGTCTACACTTCTTTGGCAATTGGTTGGAAATTGGATGTAAAACAACCACAAAATGTCAGAAAAAAGCCTTTCTGACTCGAATTTTTCTGAACATTTTTGGCGGTAAAAGTCCCATAGTTCCCTCAATTCTGCTCCGATTTCGCTGAGACGTTCATTAGAAGTTAGGTAAGACTCTCCTCTTTCCAACAGTCTACACTTCTTTGGCAATTGGTTGGAAATTGGATGTAAAACAACCACAAAATGTCAGAAAAAAGCCTTTCTGACTCGAATTTTTCTGAACATTTTTGGCGGTAAAAGTCCCATAGTTCCCTCAATTCTGCTCCAATTTCGCTGAAACCTTGAATATAAGTTAGGTTAGACTCTCTTCTTTGCAACGCTGTATACTTCTTTGGCAATTGGTTGGAAATTGGATGTAAAACAATCAGAAAATGTCAGAAAAAAGCCTTTCTGACTCGAATTTTTCTGAACATTTTTGGCGGTAAAAGTCCCATAGTTCCCTCAATTCTGCTCCAATTTCGCTGAAACCTTCAATATAAGTTAGGTTAGACTCTCTTCTTTGCAACGCTGTATACTTCTTTGGCAATTGGTTGGAAATTGGATGTAAAACAATCACAAAATGTCAGAAAAAAGCCTTTCTGACTCGAATTTTTCTGAACATTTTTGGCGGTAAAAGTCCCATAGTTCCCTCAATTCTGCTCCAATTTCGCTGAAACTTTCATTAGAAGTTAGGTAAGACTCTCCTCTTTCCAACAATGTACACTTCTTTGGCAATTGGTTGGAAATTGGATGTAAAACAATCAGAAAATGTCACATAAAAGCCTCATTGACTCGAATTTTTTTGAAACTTTTTTTGGCGGTAAAAGTCGCATAGTTCCCTCAATTCTGCTCCGATTTCGCTGAAACTTTCATTAAAAGTTAGATAAGATTCTCCTCTTTCCAAAAATGTACACTTCTTTGGCAATTGGTTGGAAATTGGATGTAAAACAATCACAAAATGTCAGAAAAAAGCCTTTCTGACTCGAATTTTTCTGAACATTTTTGGCGGTAAAAGTCCCATAGTTCCCTCAATTCTGCTCCGATTTCGCTGAAACTTTCATTAGAAGTTAGATAAGACTCTCCTCTTTCCAACAATGTACACTTCTTTGGCAATTGGTTGGAAATTGGATGTAAAACAATCAGAAAATGTCAGAAAAAAGCCTTTCTGACTCGAATTTTTCTGAACATTTTTGGCGGTAAAAGTCCCATAGTTCCCTCAATTCTGCTCCAATTTCGCTGAAACCTTCAATATAAGTTAGGTTAGACTCTCTTCTTTGCAACGCTGTATACTTCTTTGGCAATTGGTTGGAAATTGGATGTAAAACAATCACAAAATGTCAGAAAAAAGCCTTTCTGACTCGAATTTTTCTGAACATTTTTGGCGCTAAAAGTCCCATAGTTCCCTCAATTCTGCTCTGATTTCGCTGAAACCTTCATCATAAGTTAGGTAAGACTCTCTTCTTTCCAACAATGTACACTTCTTTGGCAATTGGGTGGAAATTGGATGTAAAACAATCACAAAATGTCAGAAAAAAGCCTTTCTGGCTCGAATTTTTCTGAACATTTTTGGCGGGAAAAGTCCCATAGTTCCCTCAATTCTACTCTGATTTCGCTGAAGCCTTCATTATAAGTTAGGTAAGACTCTCCTCTTTCTAACAGTCTACACTTCTTTGGCAATTGGTTGGAAATTGGATGTAAAACAACCACAAAATGTCAGAAAAAAGCCTTTCTGACTCGAATTTTTCTGAACATTTTTGGCGGTAAAAGTCCCATAGTTCCCTCAATTCTGCTCCGATTTCGCTGAGACGTTCATTAGAAGTTAGGTAAGACTCTCCTCTTTCCAACAATGTACACTTCTTTGGCAATTGGTTGGAAATTGGATGTAAAACAATCACAAAATATCAGAAAAAAGCCTTTCTGACTCGAATTTTTCTGAACATTTTTGGCGGTAAAAGTCCCATAGTTCCCTCAATTCTACTCTGATTTCCCTGAAGCCTTCATTATAAGTTAGGTAAGACTCTCCTCTTTCCAACAGTCTACACTTCTTTGGCAATTGGTTGGAAATTGGATGTAAAACAACCACAAAATGTCAGAAAAAAGCCTTTCTGACTCGAATTTTTCTGAACATTTTTGGCGGTAAAAGTCCCATAGTTCCCTCAATTCTGCTCCGATTTCGCTGAAACGTTCATTAAAAGTTAGATAAGACTCTCCTCTTTCCAACAATGTACACTTCTTTGGCAATTGGTTGGAAATTGGATGTAAAACAATCAGAAAATGTCAGAAAAAAGCCTTTCTGACTCGAATTTTTCTGAACATTTTTGGCGGGAAAAGTCCCATAGTTCCCTCAATTCTGCTCCAATTTCGCTGAAACCTTCATCATAAGTTAGGTAAGACTCTCTTCTTTCCAACAATGTACACTTCTTTGGCAATTGGGTGGAAATTGGATGTAAAACAATCACAAAATGTCAGAAAAAAGCCTTTCTGGCTCGAATTTTTCTGAACATTTTTGGCGGGAAAAGTCCCATAGTTCCCTCAATTCTACTCTGATTTCGCTGAAACCTTCATTATAAGTTAGGTAAGACTCTCCTCTTTCTAACAGTCTACACTTCTTTGGCAATTGGTTGGAAATTGGATGTAAAACAACCACAAAATGTCAGAAAAAAGCCTTTCTGACTCGAATTTTTCTGAACATTTTTGGCGGTAAAAGTCCCATAGTTCCCTCAATTCTGCTCCGATTTCGCTGAGACGTTCATTAGAAGTTAGGTAAGACTCTCCTCTTTCCAACAATGTACACTTCTTTGGCAATTGGTTGGAAATTGGATGTAAAACAATCACAAAATATCAGAAAAAAGCCTTTCTGACTCGAATTTTTCTGAACATTTTTGGCGGTAAAAGTCCCATAGTTCCCTCAATTCTACTCTGATTTCCCTGAAGCCTTCATTATAAGTTAGGTAAGACTCTCCTCTTTCCAACAGTCTACACTTCTTTGGCAATTGGTTGGAAATTGGATGTAAAACAACCACAAAATGTCAGAAAAAAGCCTTTCTGACTCGAATTTTTCTGAACATTTTTGGCGGTAAAAGTCCCATAGTTCCCTCAATTCTGCTCCGATTTCGCTGAAACGTTCATTAAAAGTTAGGTAAGACTCTCTTCTTTCCAACAATGTACACTTCTTTGGCAATTGGTTGGAAATTGGATGTAAAACAATCACAAAATGTCAGAAAAAAGCCTTTCCGACTCGAATTTTTCTGAACATTTTTGGCGGTAAAAGTCGCATAGTTCCCTCAATTCTGCTCCGATTTCGCTGAAACCTTCATTAGAAGTTAGGTAAGACTCTCCTCTTTCCAACACTGTACACTTCTTTGACAATTGGTTGGAAATTGGATGTAAAACAATCAGAAAATGTCACATAAAAGCCTCATTGACTCGAATTTTTTGAAACTTTTTTTGGCGGTAAAAGTCCCATAGTTCCCTCAATTCTGCTCCGATTTCGCTGAAACTTTCATTAAAAGTTAGATAAGACTCTCCTCTTTCCAACAATCTACACTTCTTTGGCAATTGGTTGGAAATTGGATGTAAAACAATCAGAAAATGTCACATAAAAGCCTCATTGACTCGAATTTTTTTGAAACTTTTTTTGGCGGTAAAAGTCGCATAGTTCCCTCAATTCTGCTCCGATTTCGCTGAAACTTTCATTAAAAGTTAGATAAGACTCTCCTCTTTCCAACAATGTACACTTCTTTGACAATTGGTTGGAAATTGGATGTAAAACAATCACAAAATGTCAGAAAAAAGCCTTTCTGACTCGAATTTTTCTGAACATTTTTGGCGGTAAAAGTCGCATAGTTCCCTCAATTCTGCTCCGATTTCGCTGAAACTTTCATTAAAAGTTAGATAAGACTCTCCTCTTTCCAACAATGTACACTTCTTTGGCAATTGGTTGGAAATTGGATGTAAAACAATCAGAAAATGTCACATAAAAGCCTCATTGACTCGAATTTTTTTGAAACTTTTTTTGGCGGTAAAAGTCGCATAGTTCCCTCAATTCTGCTCCGATTTCGCTGAAACTTTCATTTGAAGTTAGATAAGATTCTCCTCTTTCCAAAAATGTACACTTCTTTGGCAATTGGTTGGAAATTGGATGTAAAACAATCACAAAATGTCAGAAAAAAGCCTTTCTGGCTCGAATTTTTCTGAACATTTTTGGCGGGAAAAGTCCCATAGTTCCCTCAATTCTACTCTGATTTCGCTGAAGCCTTCATTATAAGTTAGGTAAGACTCTCCTCTTTCTAACAGTCTACACTTCTTTGGCAATTGGTTGGAAATTGGATGTAAAACAACCACAAAATGTCAGAAAAAAGCCTTTCTGACTCGAATTTTTCTGAACATTTTTGGCGGTAAAAGTCCCATAGTTCCCTCAATTCTGCTCCGATTTCGCTGAGACGTTCATTAGAAGTTAGGTAAGACTCTCCTCTTTCCAACAATGTACACTTCTTTGGCAATTGGTTGGAAATTGGATGTAAAACAATCACAAAATATCAGAAAAAAGCCTTTCTGACTCGAATTTTTCTGAACATTTTTGGCGGTAAAAGTCCCATAGTTCCCTCAATTCTACTCTGATTTCCCTGAAGCCTTCATTATAAGTTAGGTAAGACTCTCCTCTTTCCAACAGTCTACACTTCTTTGGCAATTGGTTGGAAATTGGATGTAAAACAACCACAAAATGTCAGAAAAAAGCCTTTCTGACTCGAATTTTTCTGAACATTTTTGGCGGTAAAAGTCCCATAGTTCCCTCAATTCTGCTCCGATTTCGCTGAAACGTTCATTAAAAGTTAGGTAAGACTCTCTTCTTTCCAACAATGTACACTTCTTTGGCAATTGGTTGGAAATTGGATGTAAAACAATCACAAAATGTCAGAAAAAAGCCTTTCCGACTCGAATTTTTCTGAACATTTTTGGCGGTAAAAGTCGCATAGTTCCCTCAATTCTGCTCCGATTTCGCTGAAACCTTCATTAGAAGTTAGGTAAGACTCTCCTCTTTCCAACACTGTACACTTCTTTGACAATTGGTTGGAAATTGGATGTAAAACAATCAGAAAATGTCACATAAAAGCCTCATTGACTCGAATTTTTTTGAAACTTTTTTTGGCGGTAAAAGTCCCATAGTTCCCTCAATTCTGCTCCGATTTCGCTGAAACTTTCATTAAAAGTTAGATAAGACTCTCCTCTTTCCAACAATCTACACTTCTTTGGCAATTGGTTGGAAATTGGATGTAAAACAATCAGAAAATGTCACATAAAAGCCTCATTGACTCGAATTTTTTTGAAACTTTTTTTGGCGGTAGAAGTCGCATAGTTCCCTCAATTCTGCTCCGATTTCGCTGAAACTTTCATTAAAAGTTAGATAAGACTCTCCTCTTTCCAACAGTGTACACTTCTTTGACAATTGGTTGGAAATTGGATGTAAAACAATCACAAAATGTCAGAAAAAAGCCTTTCTGACTCGAATTTTTCTGAACATTTTTGGCGGTAAAAGTCGCATAGTTCCCTCAATTCTGCTCCGATTTCGCTGAAACTTTCATTAAAAGTTAGATAAGACTCTCCTCTTTCCAACAATGTACACTTCTTTGGCAATTGGTTGGAAATTGGATGTAAAACAATCAGAAAATGTCACATAAAAGCCTCATTGACTCGAATTTTTTTGAAACTTTTTTTGGCGGTAAAAGTCCCATAGTTCCCTCAATTCTGCTCCGATTTCGCTGAAACTTTCATTTAAAGTTAGGTAAGATTCTCCTCTTTCCAAAAATGTACACTTCTTTGGCAATTGGTTGGAAATTGGATGTAAAACAATCACAAAATGTCAGAAAAAAGCCTTTCTGACTCGAATTTTTCTGAACATTTTTGGCGGTAAAAGTCCCATAGTTCCCTCAATTCTGCTCCGATTTCGCTGAAACTTTCATTAAAAGTTAGATAAGACTCTCCTCTTTCCAACAATGTACACTTCTTTGGCAATTGGTTGGAAATTGGATGTAAAACAATCAGAAAATGTCAGAAAAAAGCCTTTCTGACTCGAATTTTTCTGAACATTTTTGGCGGTAAAAGTCCCATAGTTCCCTCAATTCTGCTCCAATTTCGCTGAAACCTTCAATATAAGTTAGGTTAGACTCTCTTCTTTGCAACGCTGTACACTTCTTTGGCAATTGGTTGGAAATTGGATGTAAAACAATCAGAAAATGTCAGAAAAAAGCCTTTCTGACTCGAATTTTTCTGAACATTTTTGGCGCTAAAAGTCCCATAGTTCCCTCAATTCTGCTCTGATTTCGCTGAAACCTTCATCATAAGTTAGGTAAGACTCTCTTCTTTCCAACAATGTACACTTCTTTGGCAATTGGGTGGAAATTGGATGTAAAACAATCACAAAATGTCAGAAAAAAGCCTTTCTGGCTCGAATTTTTCTGAACATTTTTGGCGGTAAAAGTCCCATAGTTCCCTCAATTCTACTCTGATTTCGCTGAAGCCTTCATTATAAGTTAGGTAAGACTCTCCTCTTTCTAACAGTCTACACTTCTTTGGCAATTGGTTGGAAATTGGATGTAAAACAACCACAAAATGTCAGAAAAAAGCCTTTCTGACTCGAATTTTTCTGAACATTTTTGGCGGTAAAAGTCCCATAGTTCCCTCAATTCTGCTCCGATTTCGCTGAGACGTTCATTAGAAGTTAGGTAAGACTCTCCTCTTTCCAACAATGTACACTTCTTTGGCAATTGGTTGGAAATTGGATGTAAAACAATCACAAAATATCAGAAAAAAGCCTTTCTGACTCGAATTTTTCTGAACATTTTTGGCGGTAAAAGTCCCATAGTTCCCTCAATTCTACTCTGATTTCCCTGAAGCCTTCATTATAAGTTAGGTAAGACTCTCCTCTTTCCAACAGTCTACACTTCTTTGGCAATTGGTTGGAAATTGGATGTAAAACAACCACAAAATGTCAGAAAAAAGCCTTTCTGACTCGAATTTTTCTGAACATTTTTGGCGGTAAAAGTCCCATAGTTCCCTCAATTCTGCTCCGATTTCGCTGAAACGTTCATTAGAAGTTAGGTAAGACTCTCTTCTTTCCAACAATGTACACTTCTTTGGCAATTTGTTGGAAATTGGATGTAAAACAATCACAAAATGTCAGAAAAAAGCCTTTCTGACTCGAATTTTTCTGAACATTTTTGGCGGTAAAAGTCCCATAGTTCCCTCAATTCTGCTCCAATTTCGCTGAAACCTTCAATATAAGTTAGGTTAGACTCTCTTCTTTGCAACGCTGTATACTTCTTTGGCAATTGGTTGGAAATTGGATGTAAAACAATCAGAAAATGTCAGAAAAAAGCCTTTCTGACTCGAATTTTTCTGAACATTTTTGGCGGTAAAAGTCCCATAGTTCCCTCAATTCTGCTCCAATTTCGCTGAAACCTTCAATATAAGTTAGGTTAGACTCTCTTCTTTGCAACGCTGTATACTTCTTTGGCAATTGGTTGGAAATTGGATGTAAAACAATCACAAAATGTCAGAAAAAAGCCTTTCTGACTCGAATTTTTCTGAACATTTTTGGCGGTAAAAGTCCCATAGTTCCCTCAATTCTGCTCCAATTTCGCTGAAACTTTCATTAGAAGTTAGGTAAGACTCTCCTCTTTCCAACAATGTACACTTCTTTGGCAATTGGTTGGAAATTGGATGTAAAACAATCAGAAAATGTCACATAAAAGCCTCATTGACTCGAATTTTTTTGAAACTTTTTTTGGCGGTAAAAGTCGCATAGTTCCCTCAATTCTGCTCCGATTTCGCTGAAACTTTCATTTAAAGTTAGATAAGATTCTCCTCTTTCCAAAAATGTACACTTCTTTGGCAATTGGTTGGAAATTGGATGTAAAACAATCACAAAATGTCAGAAAAAAGCCTTTCTGACTCGAATTTTTCTGAACATTTTTGGCGGTAAAAGTCGCATAGTTCCCTCAATTCTGCTCCGATTTCGCTGAAACTTTCATTAAAAGTTAGATAAGACTCTCCTCTTTCCAACAATGTACACTTCTTTGGCAATTGGTTGGAAATTGGATGTAAAACAATCAGAAAATGTCAGAAAAAAGCCTTTCTGACTCGAATTTTTCTGAACATTTTTGGCGGGAAAAGTCCCATAGTTCCCTCAATTCTGCTCCAATTTCGCTGAAACCTTCAATATAAGTTAGGTTAGACTCTCTTCTTTGCAACGCTGTACACTTCTTTGGCAATTCGTTGGAAATTGGATGTAAAACAATCAGAAAATGTCAGAAAAAAGCCTTTCTGACTCGAATTTTTCTGAACATTTTTGGCGCTAAAAGTCCCATAGTTCCCTCAATTCTGCTCTGATTTCGCTGAAACCTTCATCATAAGTTAGGTAAGACTCTCTTCTTTCCAACAATGTACACTTCTTTGGCAATTGGGTGGAAATTGGATGTAAAACAATCACAAAATGTCAGAAAAAAGCCTTTCTGGCTCGAATTTTTCTGAACATTTTTGGCGGTAAAAGTCCCATAGTTCCCTCAATTCTACTCTGATTTCGCTGAAGCCTTCATTATAAGTTAGGTAAGACTCTCCTCTTTCTAACAGTCTACACTTCTTTGGCAATTGGTTGGAAATTGGATGTAAAACAACCACAAAATGTCAGAAAAAAGCCTTTCTGACTCGAATTTTTCTGAACATTTTTGGCGGTAAAAGTCCCATAGTTCCCTCAATTCTGCTCCGATTTCGCTGAGACGTTCATTAGAAGTTAGGTAAGACTCTCCTCTTTCCAACAGTCTACACTTCTTTGGCAATTGGTTGGAAATTGGATGTAAAACAACCACAAAATGTCAGAAAAAAGCCTTTCTGACTCGAATTTTTCTGAACATTTTTGGCGGTAAAAGTCCCATAGTTCCCTCAATTCTGCTCCAATTTCGCTGAAACCTTGAATATAAGTTAGGTTAGACTCTCTTCTTTGCAACGCTGTATACTTCTTTGGCAATTGGTTGGAAATTGGATGTAAAACAATCAGAAAATGTCAGAAAAAAGCCTTTCTGACTCGAATTTTTCTGAACATTTTTGGCGGTAAAAGTCCCATAGTTCCCTCAATTCTGCTCCAATTTCGCTGAAACCTTCAATATAAGTTAGGTTAGACTCTCTTCTTTGCAACGCTGTATACTTCTTTGGCAATTGGTTGGAAATTGGATGTAAAACAATCACAAAATGTCAGAAAAAAGCCTTTCTGACTCGAATTTTTCTGAACATTTTTGGCGGTAAAAGTCCCATAGTTCCCTCAATTCTGCTCCAATTTCGCTGAAACTTTCATTAGAAGTTAGGTAAGACTCTCCTCTTTCCAACAATGTACACTTCTTTGGCAATTGGTTGGAAATTGGATGTAAAACAATCAGAAAATGTCACATAAAAGCCTCATTGACTCGAATTTTTTTGAAACTTTTTTTGGCGGTAAAAGTCGCATAGTTCCCTCAATTCTGCTCCGATTTCGCTGAAACTTTCATTAAAAGTTAGATAAGATTCTCCTCTTTCCAAAAATGTACACTTCTTTGGCAATTGGTTGGAAATTGGATGTAAAACAATCACAAAATGTCAGAAAAAAGCCTTTCTGACTCGAATTTTTCTGAACATTTTTGGCGGTAAAAGTCCCATAGTTCCCTCAATTCTGCTCCGATTTCGCTGAAACTTTCATTAGAAGTTAGATAAGACTCTCCTCTTTCCAACAATGTACACTTCTTTGGCAATTGGTTGGAAATTGGATGTAAAACAATCAGAAAATGTCAGAAAAAAGCCTTTCTGACTCGAATTTTTCTGAACATTTTTGGCGGTAAAAGTCCCATAGTTCCCTCAATTCTGCTCCAATTTCGCTGAAACCTTCAATATAAGTTAGGTTAGACTCTCTTCTTTGCAACGCTGTATACTTCTTTGGCAATTGGTTGGAAATTGGATGTAAAACAATCACAAAATGTCAGAAAAAAGCCTTTCTGACTCGAATTTTTCTGAACATTTTTGGCGCTAAAAGTCCCATAGTTCCCTCAATTCTGCTCCGATTTCGCTGAAACCTTCATCATAAGTTAGGTAAGACTCTCTTCTTTCCAACAATGTACACTTCTTTGGCAATTGGGTGGAAATTGGATGTAAAACAATCACAAAATGTCAGAAAAAAGCCTTTCTGGCTCGAATTTTTCTGAACATTTTTGGCGGGAAAAGTCCCATAGTTCCCTCAATTCTACTCTGATTTCGCTGAAGCCTTCATTATAAGTTAGGTAAGACTCTCCTCTTTCTAACAGTCTACACTTCTTTGGCAATTGGTTGGAAATTGGATGTAAAACAACCACAAAATGTCAGAAAAAAGCCTTTCTGACTCGAATTTTTCTGAACATTTTTGGCGGTAAAAGTCCCATAGTTCCCTCAATTCTGCTCCGATTTCGCTGAGACGTTCATTAGAAGTTAGGTAAGACTCTCCTCTTTCCAACAATGTACACTTCTTTGGCAATTGGTTGGAAATTGGATGTAAAACAATCACAAAATATCAGAAAAAAGCCTTTCTGACTCGAATTTTTCTGAACATTTTTGGCGGTAAAAGTCCCATAGTTCCCTCAATTCTACTCTGATTTCCCTGAAGCCTTCATTATAAGTTAGGTAAGACTCTCCTCTTTCCAACAGTCTACACTTCTTTGGCAATTGGTTGGAAATTGGATGTAAAACAACCACAAAATGTCAGAAAAAAGCCTTTCTGACTCGAATTTTTCTGAACATTTTTGGCGGTAAAAGTCCCATAGTTCCCTCAATTCTGCTCCGATTTCGCTGAAACGTTCATTAAAAGTTAGGTAAGACTCTCTTCTTTCCAATAATGTACACTTCTTTGGCAATTTGTTGGAAATTGGATGTAAAACAATCACAAAATGTCAGAAAAAAGCCTTTCTGACTCGAATTTTTCTGAACATTTTTGGCGGTAAAAGTCCCATAGTTCCCTCAATTCTGCTCCAATTTCGCTGAAACTTTCATTAGAAGTTAGGTAAGACTCTCCTCTTTCCAACAATGTACACTTCTTTGGCAATTGGTTGGAAATTGGATGTAAAACAATCAGAAAATTTCACATAAAAGCCTCATTGACTCGAATTTTTTTGAAACTTTTTTTGGCGGTAAAAGTCCCATAGTTCCCTCAATTCTGCTCCGATTTCGCTGAAACTTTCATTAAAAGTTAGATAAGACTCTCCTCTTTCCAACAATGTACACTTCTTTGGCAATTGGTTGGAAATTGGATGTAAAACAATCAGAAAATGTCACATAAAAGCCTCATTGACTCGAATTTTTTTGAAACTTTTTTTGGCGGTAAAAGTCGCATAGTTCCCTCAATTCTGCTCCGATTTCGCTGAAACTTTCATTTAAAGTTAGATAAGATTCTCCTCTTTCCAAAAATGTACACTTCTTTGGCAATTGGTTGGAAATTGGATGTAAAACAATCACAAAATATCAGAAAAAAGCCTTTCTGACTCGAATTTTTCTGAACATTTTTGGCGGTAAAAGTCCCATAGTTCCCTCAATTCTGCTCCGATTTCGCTGAAACTTTCATTAAAAGTTAGATAAGACTCTCCTCTTTCCAACAATGTACACTTCTTTGGCAATTGGTTGGAAATTGGATGTAAAACAATCAGAAAATGTCAGAAAAAAGCCTTTCTGACTCGAATTTTTCTGAACATTTTTGGCGGTAAAAGTCCCATAGTTCCCTCAATTCTGCTCCAATTTCGCTGAAACCTTCAATATAAGTTAGGTTAGACTCTCTTCTTTGCAACGCTGTATACTTCTTTGGCAATTGGTTGGAAATTGGATGTAAAACAATCACAAAATGTCAGAAAAAAGCCTTTCTGACTCGAATTTTTCTGAACATTTTTGGCGCTAAAAGTCCCATAGTTCCCTCAATTCTGCTCTGATTTCGCTGAAACCTTCATCATAAGTTAGGTAAGACTCTCTTCTTTCCAACAATGTACACTTCTTTGGCAATTGGGTGGAAATTGGATGTAAAACAATCACAAAATGTCAGAAAAAAGCCTTTCTGGCTCGAATTTTTCTGAACATTTTTGGCGGGAAAAGTCCCATAGTTCCCTCAATTCTACTCTGATTTCGCTGAAGCCTTCATTATAAGTTAGGTAAGACTCTCCTCTTTCCAACAGTCTACACTTCTTTGGCAATTGGTTGGAAATTGGATGTAAAACAACCACAAAATGTCAGAAAAAAGCCTTTCTGACTCGAATTTTTCTGAACATTTTTGGCGGTAAAAGTCCCATAGTTCCCTCAATTCTGCTCCGATTTCGCTGAAACGTTCATTAAAAGTTAGGTAAGACTCTCTTCTTTCCAACAATGTACACTTCTTTGGCAATTTGTTGGAAATTGGATGTAAAACAATCACAAAATGTCAGAAAAAAGCCTTTCTGACTCGAATTTTTCTGAACATTTTTGGCGGTAAAAGTCCCATAGTTCCCTCAATTCTGCTCCAATTTCGCTGAAACCTTCAATATAAGTTAGGTTAGACTCTCTTCTTTGCAAC
>NW_026562198.1:5000-7500 GCF_027943255.1 Anastrepha obliqua
CTCGAATTTGAGCCATATTAAACTGGTAATATTGTGATTTTATGCCTGGTTTTCCATACGTTAATTTAAATAGAAAAAAATTCTCGAATATATATACATATATGAAGAATCTATATTCTATACTAACATTTTATGGAATATAACCTTGGCATATTGCCATTAAAATATATAATAAAGACATTTCAAATCAAACTGAAATGTATTGAAATGAATTTTTCCCATACATTTTTGACAATGTGAGGTGTGCATGGCAAAAAACACTCACGGTGAAGGCATGTGAAATAATATGAAAATATCAAAAGTTAACTAACCAATGATATTGAAGCATATAAATCGAATCATAACTATATGAAACTCGAATTTAAGCCATATTAAACTGGTAATATTGTGATTTTATGCCTGGTTTTCCATACGTTAGTTTAAATAGAAAAAATTTTCGAATATATATACATATATGAAGAATCTATATTCTAATACTAACATGTTATGGAATATAACCTTGGCATATTGCCATTAAAATATATAATAAAGACATTTCAAATCAAACTGAAATGTATTGAAATGAATTTTTCCCATACATTTTTGACAATGTGAGGTGTGCATGGCAAAAAACACTCACGGTGAAGGCATGTGAAATAATATGAAAATATCAAAAGTTAACTAACCAATGATATTGAAGCATATAAATCGAATCATAACTATATGAAACTCGAATTTAAGCCATATTAAACTGGTAATATTGTGATTTTATGCCTGGTTTTCCATACGTTAGTTTAAATAGAAAAAATTTTCGAATATATATACATATATGAAGAATCTATATTCTAATACTAACATGTTATGGAATATAACCTTGGCATATTGGCACTAAAATATATAATAAAGACATTTCAAATCAAACTGAAATGTATTGAAATGAATTTTTCCCATACATTTTTGACAATGTGAGGTGTGCATGGCAAAAAACACTCACGGTGAAGGCATGTGAAATAATATGAAAATATCAAAAGTTAACTAACCAATGATATTGAAGCATATAAATCGAATCATAACTATATGAAACTCGAATTTAAGCCATATTAAACTGGTAATATTGTGATTTTATGCCTGGTTTTCCATACGTTAGTTTAAATAGAAAAAATTTTCGAATATATATACATATATGAAGAATCTATATTCTAATACTAACATGTTATGGAATATAACCTTGGCATATTGGCACTAAAATATATAATAAAGACATTTCAAATCAAACTGAAATGTATTGAAATGAATTTTTCCCATACATTTTTGACAATGTGAGGTGTGCATGGCAAAAAACACTCACGGTGAAGGCATGTGATATAATATGAAAATATCAAAAGTTAACTAACCAATGATATTGAAACATATAAATCGAATCATAACTATATGAAACTCGAATTTGAGCCATATTAAACTGGTAATATTGTGATTTTATGCCTGGTTTTCCATACGTTAGTTTAAATAGAAAAAAATTCTCGAATATATATACATATATGAAGAATCTATATTCTATACTAACATTTTATGGAATATAACCTTGGCATATTGCCATTAAAATATATAATAAAGACATTTCAAATCAAACTGAAATGTATTGAAATGAATTTTTCCCATACATTTTTGACAATGTGAGGTGTGCATGGCAAAAAACACTCACGGTGAAGGCATGTGATATAATATGAAAATATCAAAAGTTAACTAACCAATGATATTGAAGCATATAAATCGAATCATAACTATATGAAACTCGAATTTGAGCCATATTAAACTGGTAATATTATGATTTTATTCCTGGTTTTCCATACGTTAGTTTAAATAGAAAAAATTTTCGAATATATATACATATATGAAGAATCTATATTCTATACTAACATGTTATGGCATATTGGTGTTATTGTATTTTATTCCTGGTTTTCTATAGTTAGTTTAAATAGAAATAAATTTTTGAATTCAAAATTTTATATTCTATACTAGCATTACATAGAAATTATCCTCAACTGTTTGTTTCTTGTATAAATACAGGAAATTAAACAGATGATGAAGAGAAAAAAATAAGAAAAACAAAAATTTATAAGAAAAATTAAATTTTAAACAAAGGAAAAGAGGAGAAAATTTTTTCAATCATATATATTTATGATTAAAAAATAGAATTATGAAATTATTAATTTCAATTCAAAGAGAAAAATTATGTAATATATGAAATTATTACATTAAAAATGCATTTGAAAAAAAAGTAAAATGTTATTAAGAATGATAAATTATTTGAAAATTGGCAAATATTAAGAAGAAATATCGTTCTTATATTTTTATATAAAATATATAATATAGAGAACGAAAATTCTTTTTCATAAAAAACGGTTTTTGAATTTTGATAAGAAAAGCTAAAGGGGGGTCGCCCCTTTACTTTTTATATACACCGTAATTTATGAAATTTTCAAATATGAAAAACAAAGAAAAATATATAAATAAAAATATT
>NW_026562198.1:10000-12500 GCF_027943255.1 Anastrepha obliqua
AATATTATTTAATTTTACTCTTTCAATTAATATATGCAAAAAAAAATTGACATTTGTTATAAATAAAAATAAATAAAAAAATACTCTAAGCGGTGGATCACTTGGCTCATGGGTCGATGAAGAACGCAGCAAACTGTGCGTCATCGTGTGAACTGCAGGACACATGAACATCGACATTTTGAACGCATATCGCAGTCCATGCTGTTATGTACATTAAATTCAATTTTAAAGTACTGCTTGGACTACATATGGTTGAGGGTTGTAAGACTATGCTAAATAAGTTGCTTATTCTTTTATAAAAATAATTGAATTTAAGCAAATGTGTATATTATTGGATTTTAAATAATTCATAATATTAATAGCAAAAAAAATAAAGATATATAATGAATTTTATTTATTATATATTCTTTAAAAAAAAAATCCTCTCAAATAAAATGAAATGATGAAAATATTGAATCTAAGTATTCTTTACAAAAAATTTTCATATTATTTATATATATATATAAAATAATAATTTATATATGTAATTAAAAGGAGGAATGTCTAGCATAAAAATTAAATTTTTTATTCTAGGATTGCCTCATTTTACATTATTATTATTTTTATATATTTACAATATATAAAAGGAGAAAAGAAAAATAGAGATGAAAAGATGATATAATTTTTTTATTAAATTGTGAGAAGATAAAAAAAGAATATTAAAACAACCTCAACTCATATGGGATTACCCCCTGAATTTAAGCATATTAATGAGGGGAGGAAAAGAAACTAACAAGGATTTTCTTAGTAGCGGCGAGCGAAAAGAAAATAGTTCAGCACTAAGTCACTTTGTCTATATGTCAAATGTGAGATGCAGTGTATGGAATATCTTAATATCTAGTATGAGAAATTAACGATTTAAGTCCTTCTTAAATGAGGCCATTTACCCATAGAGGGTGCCAGGCCCGTATAACGTTAATGATTACTAGAAAGATATTTCCAAAGAGTCGTGTTGCTTGATAGTGCAGCACTAAGTGGGTGGTAAACTCCATCTAAAACTAAATATAACCATGAGACCGATAGTAAACAAGTACCGTGAGGGAAAGTTGAAAAGAACTCTGAATAGAGAGTTAAATAGTACGTGAAACTGCTTAGAGGTTAAGCCCGATGAACCTGAATATCCATTATGAAAAATTCATCATTAAATAATTAAAAAAATAATGTGCATTTTTTTCATATAAGGACATTGTAATCTATTAACATAATAAAGTATTTATCAAAAGATCATTGGTGATATTAAGTTTATTTAAATTAATTTGCTTTTTAAGCATATTAACATAAAATAAATACTAATGATTTGATAAAGTGTTGATAGATTTTATTATATATAATGCTAAAATTCATTTTTTGAATTTTACAAAAAATTTAATATCTATGATATTAATATTTATTTGTATGCATTTATATGATTAACAATGCGAAAGATTCAGGATACCTTCGGGACCCGTCTTGAAACACGGACCAAGGAGTCTAACATATGTGCAAGTCATTGAGTTATATTAAACTTAATGGCATAATTAACTTAACTTAAATATAATGGGATTAATTTTTAGTCTATTTTTTAATAAATAGTCAATTAATTCAATCCCGGGGCGTTCCATATAGTTATGTATAATGATAATTTATTATTATTTATACCTCTAACTGGAGCGTACCTTGAGCATATATGCTGTGACCCGAAAGATGGTGAACTATACTTGATCAGGTTGAAGTCAGGGGAAACCCTGATGGAAGACCGAAACAGTTCTGACGTGCAAATCGATTGTCAGAATTGAGTATAGGGGCGAAAGACCAATCGAACCATCTAGTAGCTGGTTCCCTCCGAAGTTTCCCTCAGGATAGCTGGTGCATTTAAAAATTATATAAAATAATCTTATCTGGTAAAGCGAATGATTAGAGGCCTTAGGGTCGAAACGATTTTAACCTATTCTCAAACTTTAAATGGGTAAGAACCTCACCTTTCTTGATATGAAGGTTGAGGTTATGATATAATGTGCCCAGTGGGCCACTTTTGGTAAGCAGAACTGGCGCTGTGGGATGAACCAAACGTAATGTTACGGTGCCTAAATTAACAACTCATGCAGATACCATGAAAGGCGTTGGTTGCTTAAAACAGCAGGACGGTGGACATGGAAGTCGTAATCCGCTAAGGAGTGTGTAACAACTCACCTGCCGAAGCAACTAGCCCTTAAAATGGATGGCGCTTAAGTTGTATACCTATACATTACCGCTAAAGTAGATGATTTATAAAACAATTTCGATTGATTTATAAATTTTGAAACTTTAGTGAGTAGGAGGGTACAATAGTGTGCTTAGAAGTGTTTGGCGTAAGCCTGCATGGAGCCGCTATTGGTACAGATCTTGGTGGTAGTAGCAAATAATCGAATGAGACCTTGGAGGACTGAAGTGGAGAAGGGTTTCGTGTGAACAGTGGTTGATCACGAGTTAGTCGGTCCTAAGT
>NW_026562198.1:17500-20000 GCF_027943255.1 Anastrepha obliqua
ACTAAAATATATAATAAAGACATTTCAAATCAAACTGAAATGTATTGAAATGAATTTTTCCCATACATTTTTGACAATGTGAGGTGTGCATGGCAAAAAACACTCACGGTGAAGGCATGTGATATAATATGAAAATATCAAAAGTTAACTAACCAATGATATTGAAGCATATAAATCGAATCATAACTATATGAAACTCGAATTTGAGCCATATTAAACTGGTAATATTGTGATTTTATGCCTGGTTTTCCATACGTTAATTTAAATAGAAAAAAATTCTCGAATATATATACATATATGAAGAATCTATATTCTATACTAACATTTTATGGAATATAACCTTGGCATATTGCCATTAAAATATATAATAAAGACATTTCAAATCAAACTGAAATGTATTGAAATGAATTTTTCCCATACATTTTTGACAATGTGAGGTGTGCATGGCAAAAAACACTCACGGTGAAGGCATGTGAAATAATATGAAAATATCAAAAGTTAACTAACCAATGATATTGAAGCATATAAATCGAATCATAACTATATGAAACTCGAATTTAAGCCATATTAAACTGGTAATATTGTGATTTTATGCCTGGTTTTCCATACGTTAGTTTAAATAGAAAAAATTTTCGAATATATATACATATATGAAGAATCTATATTCTAATACTAACATGTTATGGAATATAACCTTGGCATATTGCCATTAAAATATATAATAAAGACATTTCAAATCAAACTGAAATGTATTGAAATGAATTTTTCCCATACATTTTTGACAATGTGAGGTGTGCATGGCAAAAAACACTCACGGTGAAGGCATGTGAAATAATATGAAAATATCAAAAGTTAACTAACCAATGATATTGAAGCATATAAATCGAATCATAACTATATGAAACTCGAATTTAAGCCATATTAAACTGGTAATATTGTGATTTTATGCCTGGTTTTCCATACGTTAGTTTAAATAGAAAAAATTTTCGAATATATATACATATATGAAGAATCTATATTCTAATACTAACATGTTATGGAATATAACCTTGGCATATTGGCACTAAAATATATAATAAAGACATTTCAAATCAAACTGAAATGTATTGAAATGAATTTTTCCCATACATTTTTGACAATGTGAGGTGTGCATGGCAAAAAACACTCACGGTGAAGGCATGTGAAATAATATGAAAATATCAAAAGTTAACTAACCAATGATATTGAAGCATATAAATCGAATCATAACTATATGAAACTCGAATTTAAGCCATATTAAACTGGTAATATTGTGATTTTATGCCTGGTTTTCCATACGTTAGTTTAAATAGAAAAAATTTTCGAATATATATACATATATGAAGAATCTATATTCTAATACTAACATGTTATGGAATATAACCTTGGCATATTGGCACTAAAATATATAATAAAGACATTTCAAATCAAACTGAAATGTATTGAAATGAATTTTTCCCATACATTTTTGACAATGTGAGGTGTGCATGGCAAAAAACACTCACGGTGAAGGCATGTGATATAATATGAAAATATCAAAAGTTAACTAACCAATGATATTGAAACATATAAATCGAATCATAACTATATGAAACTCGAATTTGAGCCATATTAAACTGGTAATATTGTGATTTTATGCCTGGTTTTCCATACGTTAGTTTAAATAGAAAAAAATTCTCGAATATATATACATATATGAAGAATCTATATTCTATACTAACATTTTATGGAATATAACCTTGGCATATTGCCATTAAAATATATAATAAAGACATTTCAAATCAAACTGAAATGTATTGAAATGAATTTTTCCCATACATTTTTGACAATGTGAGGTGTGCATGGCAAAAAACACTCACGGTGAAGGCATGTGATATAATATGAAAATATCAAAAGTTAACTAGCCAATGATATTGAAGCATATAAATCGAATCATAACTATATGAAACTCGAATTTGAGCCATATTAAACTGGTAATATTATGATTTTATTCCTGGTTTTCCATACGTTAGTTTAAATAGAAAAAATTTTCGAATATATATACATATATGAAGAATCTATATTCTATACTAACATGTTATGGCATATTGGTGTTATTGTATTTTATTCCTGGTTTTCTATAGTTAGTTTAAATAGAAATAAATTTTTGAATTCAAAATTTTATATTCTATACTAGCATTACATAGAAATTATCCTCAACTGTTTGTTTCTTGTATAAATACAGGAAATTAAACAGATGATGAAGAGAAAAAAATAAGAAAAACAAAAATTTATAAGAAAAATTAAATTTTAAACAAAGGAAAAGAGGAGAAAATTTTTTCAATCATATATATTTATGATTAAAAAATAGAATTATGAAATTATTAATTTCAATTCAAAGAGAAAAATTATGTAATATATGAAATTATTACATTAAAAATGCATTTGAAAAAAAAGTAAAATGTTATTAAGAATGATAAATTATTTGAAAATTGGCAAATAT
>NW_026562198.1:22500-30000 GCF_027943255.1 Anastrepha obliqua
ACAATAACAAAAGTGGTATATATTTATTATATTATTATATATACATAAAATGATTAAAAAAATACAAAATAATTGAATCATAATAAATACCACCACTGTATTATTGTTGAACTAAGACATTCGCAACTTAATAAAAATGTTTAGAGTTAAATATATTTGATATATATTATTGAAAGAAAATCAATTTATATATTATTAATATTATTTAATTTTACTCTTTCAATTAATATATGCAAAAAAAAATTGACATTTGTTATAAATAAAAATAAATAAAAAAATACTCTAAGCGGTGGATCACTTGGCTCATGGGTCGATGAAGAACGCAGCAAACTGTGCGTCATCGTGTGAACTGCAGGACACATGAACATCGACATTTTGAACGCATATCGCAGTCCATGCTGTTATGTACATTAAATTCAATTTTAAAGTACTGCTTGGACTACATATGGTTGAGGGTTGTAAGACTATGCTAAATAAGTTGCTTATTCTTTTATAAAAATAATTGAATTTAAGCAAATGTGTATATTATTGGATTTTAAATAATTCATAATATTAATAGCAAAAAAAATAAAGATATATAATGAATTTTATTTATTATATATTCTTTAAAAAAAAAATCCTCTCAAATAAAATGAAATGATGAAAATATTGAATCTAAGTATTCTTTACAAAAAATTTTCATATTATTTATATATATATATAAAATAATAATTTATATATGTAATTAAAAGGAGGAATGTCTAGCATAAAAATTAAATTTTTTATTCTAGGATTGCCTCATTTTACATTATTATTATTTTTATATATTTACAATATATAAAAGGAGAAAAGAAAAATAGAGATGAAAAGATGATATAATTTTTTTATTAAATTGTGAGAAGATAAAAAAAGAATATTAAAACAACCTCAACTCATATGGGATTACCCCCTGAATTTAAGCATATTAATGAGGGGAGGAAAAGAAACTAACAAGGATTTTCTTAGTAGCGGCGAGCGAAAAGAAAATAGTTCAGCACTAAGTCACTTTGTCTATATGTCAAATGTGAGATGCAGTGTATGGAATATCTTAATATCTAGTATGAGAAATTAACGATTTAAGTCCTTCTTAAATGAGGCCATTTACCCATAGAGGGTGCCAGGCCCGTATAACGTTAATGATTACTAGAAAGATATTTCCAAAGAGTCGTGTTGCTTGATAGTGCAGCACTAAGTGGGTGGTAAACTCCATCTAAAACTAAATATAACCATGAGACCGATAGTAAACAAGTACCGTGAGGGAAAGTTGAAAAGAACTCTGAATAGAGAGTTAAATAGTACGTGAAACTGCTTAGAGGTTAAGCCCGATGAACCTGAATATCCATTATGAAAAATTCATCATTAAATAATTAAAAAAATAATGTGCATTTTTTTCATATAAGGACATTGTAATCTATTAACATAATAAAGTATTTATCAAAAGATCATTGGTGATATTAAGTTTATTTAAATTAATTTGCTTTTTAAGCATATTAACATAAAATAAATACTAATGATTTGATAAAGTGTTGATAGATTTTATTATATATAATGCTAAAATTCATTTTTTGAATTTTACAAAAAATTTAATATCTATGATATTAATATTTATTTGTATGCATTTATATGATTAACAATGCGAAAGATTCAGGATACCTTCGGGACCCGTCTTGAAACACGGACCAAGGAGTCTAACATATGTGCAAGTCATTGAGTTATATTAAACTTAATGGCATAATTAACTTAACTTAAATATAATGGGATTAATTTTTAGTCTATTTTTTAATAAATAGTCAATTAATTCAATCCCGGGGCGTTCCATATAGTTATGTATAATGATAATTTATTATTATTTATACCTCTAACTGGAGCGTACCTTGAGCATATATGCTGTGACCCGAAAGATGGTGAACTATACTTGATCAGGTTGAAGTCAGGGGAAACCCTGATGGAAGACCGAAACAGTTCTGACGTGCAAATCGATTGTCAGAATTGAGTATAGGGGCGAAAGACCAATCGAACCATCTAGTAGCTGGTTCCCTCCGAAGTTTCCCTCAGGATAGCTGGTGCATTTAAAAATTATATAAAATAATCTTATCTGGTAAAGCGAATGATTAGAGGCCTTAGGGTCGAAACGATTTTAACCTATTCTCAAACTTTAAATGGGTAAGAACCTCACCTTTCTTGATATGAAGGTTGAGGTTATGATATAATGTGCCCAGTGGGCCACTTTTGGTAAGCAGAACTGGCGCTGTGGGATGAACCAAACGTAATGTTACGGTGCCTAAATTAACAACTCATGCAGATACCATGAAAGGCGTTGGTTGCTTAAAACAGCAGGACGGTGGACATGGAAGTCGTAATCCGCTAAGGAGTGTGTAACAACTCACCTGCCGAAGCAACTAGCCCTTAAAATGGATGGCGCTTAAGTTGTATACCTATACATTACCGCTAAAGTAGATGATTTATAAAACAATTTCGATTGATTTATAAATTTTGAAACTTTAGTGAGTAGGAGGGTACAATAGTGTGCTTAGAAGTGTTTGGCGTAAGCCTGCATGGAGCCGCTATTGGTACAGATCTTGGTGGTAGTAGCAAATAATCGAATGAGACCTTGGAGGACTGAAGTGGAGAAGGGTTTCGTGTGAACAGTGGTTGATCACGAGTTAGTCGGTCCTAAGTTCAAGGCGAAAGCCGAAAATTTTCAAGTTTTTAATAAAAAAAAATATTAATAAAAATATATTTAAAAATAATTAAAATACTTGAATTATTTTGAACGAAAGGGAATACGGTTCCAATTCCGTAACCTGTTGAGTATCCGTTTGTTATTAAAAATGGGCCTTGTGCTCATCCTGGCAACAGGAACGACCATAAAGAAGCCGTCGAGAGATATCGGAAGAGTTTTCTTTTCTGTTTTATAGTCGTACTACCATGGAAGTCTTTCGAAGAGAGATATGGTAGATGGACTAGAAGAGCATGACATTTACTGTTGTGTCGATATTTTCTCCTCGGACCTTGAAAATTTATGGTGGGGTCACGCAAACTTCTCAACAGGCCGTACCAATATCCGCAGCTGGTCTCCAAGGTGAAGAGTCTCTAGTCGATAGAATAATGTAGGTAAGGGAAGTCGGCAAATTAGATCCGTAACTTCGGGATAAGGATTGGCTCTGAAGATTGAGATAGTCGGGCTTGATTGGGAAGCAATACCATGGTTTATGTACTCGTTCTGGGTAAATAGAGAATTACGATTCTTGTTCCCCGGATAGTAGTTACGTAGCCAATTGTGGAACTTTCTTGCTAAAATTTTTAAGGAATTATATCATTCGATATATATTCCTTTTAAATTATAACGATTATCAATTAACAATCAATTCAGAACTGGCACGGACTTGGGGAATCCGACTGTCTAATTAAAACAAAGCATTGTGATGGCCCTAACGGGTGTTGACACAATGTGATTTCTGCCCAGTGCTCTGAATGTCAAAGTGAAGAAATTCAAGTAAGCGCGGGTAAACGGCGGGAGTAACTATGACTCTCTTAAGGTAGCCAAATGCCTCGTCATCTAATTAGTGACGCGCATGAATGGATTAACGAGATTCCTACTGTCCCTATCTACTCATTCTCAGTCTGACTGTTGAATAGTGCGGACGTGTCGTGTGCTAAGCGGTGATTTGCGATTTTTGTGATTTCCTTTTGCGGTTACATTCGTGTGTGAGTACCGGTGTATTACAGTTGTGCGAGTGACGCTAATATTGTTGTGGCTGTACCATAGCGGTACAGTGTTTACAATTAATTGCGCTAGTGAGTGCCGTTGTCCGAGTGACGCTACTTTGTAGTAGCTGTACAGTGTTACGAATAATTGAAAGTGCCGTACGGTAGTGTTGTTGGACACTCCAGTGAGTGCCAATATACTCCGTGCTATAGACACAGAGTGCGTGTTTGTGAGTGCTGCTAGATACAGCGTTGGAAATTTTCCATCAAGTTGTTTACAACTTTTGCGGGCGTGCCGTTGTTTTTCGGCGTGGTGTGTTGTGCGTAGCTGTACCATAGCGGTGCATTGTTTACGAGCAATTGCTCAGGTGACTACGGTTTGTGCTAGTGACGCCACCGTTTGCGTGGCTGTACATTGCGTACAAGTGTACCTTGTTGGTAAGTTGTTTACAACTTTTGAGTGCCGCTATTTCTGGCGTGGTTTTTGGCGCGTGCCGTTAATTCTTGGCGTCGGTGTAGTGTCGCGCTGTTATTTTTTGGCGTGGGTTCGTTGGGTGCGTGTACACTAGGTAGTCGTGCCGCTATATTGCCATATTTGGCAACAGTAAAAAGGGCGTCCTCTTTTGTGCGTGGGTACAGTACTGCGCCAAGGTTGAATACCTTGTGCAGGTGCTACGACCAAAGCGTGTTGTGTTTTTGCCTGCGGTCGAGCTCGGCGTTAGCTCCACCTCGGTCGACCCGTCCTTGTTCGGGGAACAGTGTTCCGTCCGGCAAGGCATTGGTGGTGGCCTTTGCCAGACCTTTGGTTGGCGCTGTGGGCTACGCCCTCGCGCTTTGCTTTGGCTCGCCGATAGGTGCAGCCGCTGTGTGCGTACCTGTGCGGGGCTCATTCCTGCCGTGCAGTAGTTGCCGTCGCCCAAAAGGGACCCAGTTTTTGTTGTTGCTCGGGAGGCCTTTATCCGGCGAATTCGGCAACCTTAGTGGTGAAGCGTTGGGCAATGCCCAAATTAGAAGGAGTGAGGAAGAGGGCGAACACCCCTCTTCCAAGCGTTTCGGCGGTGCCATCGTCTGCAATGGACGAGACGACGTCCGGAGAGGAGGAGGTGATTTTGCGGTCTCCTCCCCGTACTAAGAAGAAGACCGCTGGAGGTACAGCGGTTCCGGTGGAGAAGGTAACCCTAAGGGTACCTGAAAAGGTGAGTGGAAGCGAGGGTGGTTCCGAAAGCGGAAAGATAGGGAGTGGGCGCAAGGGGCGGAAGACGGGGGAAAAATTAGGTCCCGCAGGGAAGCGTTTGGAGGAAATCCGTGGGGAATTGGGTGCTTCCCTGAAAGGTTTGGGTGCGATCGGTGGGGATGCCGAACGCAAGAAAGTTGGGGCGCAGTTTATGGGGCGCTTCAAGTCCATTGTGACGGCCTTTAGTGGAGCCGTCATAGACATGGACGGCGTCCCGAAGAGTTTAGCTAAGGACCTCCTGGGATACTCCTTGGAGTTCGAGGAGCTTTTTGTGGAGATGGTGGCGGAGATCGCCCATCTTCGTGGGCGGTTAGAAGCCACAAAGACAAGTAGGGAGGAAGCACCTCGGAGGACGGCTGGAGCTGCGCTGGCTGGTGCAGCGATGATGCCGGCACCTCAGGCGCCTGCGCCTGTGTTGCCCGCGTTGCCGGTGCCCAAGCCAGTTGAGACCTGGTCGGTAGTAGTGAGGGGTAAAACCGCCACTACATCCAAGGAGGTTATAAAGAAAGTGGTGAAGGAGGTAGGGCCTTCCATGGGGGTAAGGGTGCACGAGGTGCGCCCGCTGAAGGATGGAGGTGCGATTATTCGCACCCCATCCGTTGCTGAGAGGGATAACTTGGCGAAAAATGCCAAGTTTTCCGAGGTAGGGCTCGATGTGAGCATACATCGGAAGCTGGGGCCTAGGGTTGTGGTCCAGGGGGTCCACACGGAGATCTCCCCTGAAGATTTCATGGGAGAGTTGTTCCGGTTGAACCTCAAGGAGTTCAGCCCTGGGTGCCGTGAGAAGGACGTGAGAATGGTCAGCCGTCCTTGGAAGGTCAGCCCTGATGGGGTGACGAACGTGGTCCTTGAGGGTACGGACATGTTAATGTCCGCCCTCGTGGAAGCGGGTCGTTGCTACATAAAGTGGTTTTCCTTCCGGGTACGGCTGGACCAACTGACGCCCGGCTGCTTCCGATGCATGGGCTTTGATCACAGGGTGGCAGAGTGCAGAGCCAAGAAGGATGTCTGCCGTAGGTGCGGGCAGGAAGGGCACAGGAGTGCAGGTTGTGGCAATGCCCCGCATTGTCGCAACTGTGCATTTAAGGGCAAGCCAGCCGGACATCTAATGATGTCCACTGTCTGCCCGGTGTACTGTGCCATTGTTGCCCGTGCGAACGCTAGACATTGATGGTTGAACTATATCAACTGAACTGTCAGGGGTCATATGCCGTGATGTGTGAATTGGGGGCGTGTATGTCGGAGGGGGGCTGCGGCATTGCTTTGCTCCAGGAACCATACTCCACCAATGGGGTGGTGAGAGGCCTTCCTGGGGGCTTCAGGGTCTTTACGGACCTTGGAGTCAAGGCCGCAGTAGCTGTGTGTGAGCCAAGCTACTCTTGTGTAGTAGTTGACTCATCACAGTGGGGAGTATGTGTGTGTGTCGAGGGGGAATTCGGCAGAATGAATGTCGTCAGCTTGTACTGCAAGTCTGACGAGCCTCTAGAGCCCTACTTAAGATACATTGATGCGGTGCTACTACTTGAGAGTAGCATTCCTGCCATCGTGTGTCTTGACGCGAATGCTACCTCCCCGATGTGGTTCAGCAAGGTATCCAGGCATACTGCTGGATATCGGAGCCACACTCGGGGTGAGGTTATGAGCGAGTGGGTTGTGGCGAATAACCTTCTTGTAGCAAACGAACCAAGCGTATGGTATACGTTTGAGGGGCCTAGAGGTGTGAGTGACATTGACGTGACGCTCATGAATGACGCAGCAGCGGGTAGGTTCGAGTGTAAATGGAGTGTTAGGGGGGGTTGGGGAATTAGTGACCATAATTTAATACAAATTATGGTTACTCCCCGTACCCCGCAGCTAGAAGGGGGGAGTCCATTGAGGCGATGGCGTACCTCGTGTACCGACTGGAACCGATATGGACATACTGTTAGGGAAGCGGTATTGGATATACCGCTTAGGGAGTTTGAGGAATTGGGGGTTGACGAGCAAATTGCTCGTCTATATGAATGTGTCTGGGGTGTGAATGACTTATTGTTTAGGAAAGCTAGGGCTGTGAGAATGAAAGGTGTGAAATGGTGGACGAGTGAGCTAAATTCAAAGAGGAGGTCTGTCCGACGCTTGAGGCGTTTGTTTCAACGCGGCAGGCGGACCAATTCGGAGAATCTGTCTCAGCTCAAGTATCAATTTAGCGTAGGGATGAAAGAATATAAGAAGATGCTTGTGAGAGTGAAGGAGGAAGAGTGGAGGAGATTTGTGGGGGAAAATAGGGACGACCCTTGGGGACAGGTCTATAGGATCTGTCGGGGTCGTCGAAATGAGATGGCTAGCTCTCTTCGCGTAGGTGATACTGTATTATCGACGTGGAGAGAGTGTGCCAATGTTCTGTTAGGCGAGTTTTTTCCCAGGGCTGAGGTTCAGGTTCCTCCTGCACAAGAGGTGCCTGTCCCTCCAATAGAAGCTGAGGAGTTGGATTATGCATTTGGCCTGGTCAGGTCTAAAAGGTCTCCAGGTTTCGATGGTTTGAACGGAGAGATGTGCAAATG
>NW_026562198.1:35000-37500 GCF_027943255.1 Anastrepha obliqua
CAAACTGAAATGTATTGAAATGAATTTTTCCCATACATTTTTGACAATGTGAGGTGTGCATGGCAAAAAACACTCACGGTGAAGGCATGTGAAATAATATGAAAATATCAAAAGTTAACTAACCAATGATATTGAAGCATATAAATCGAATCATAACTATATGAAACTCGAATTTAAGCCATATTAAACTGGTAATATTGTGATTTTATGCCTGGTTTTCCATACGTTAGTTTAAATAGAAAAAATTTTCGAATATATATACATATATGAAGAATCTATATTCTAATACTAACATGTTATGGAATATAACCTTGGCATATTGGCACTAAAATATATAATAAAGACATTTCAAATCAAACTGAAATGTATTGAAATGAATTTTTCCCATACATTTTTGACAATGTGAGGTGTGCATGGCAAAAAACACTCACGGTGAAGGCATGTGAAATAATATGAAAATATCAAAAGTTAACTAACCAATGATATTGAAGCATATAAATCGAATCATAACTATATGAAACTCGAATTTAAGCCATATTAAACTGGTAATATTGTGATTTTATGCCTGGTTTTCCATACGTTAGTTTAAATAGAGAGTTATGGAATATAACCTTGGCATATTGGCACTAAAATATATAATAAAGACATTTCAAATCAAACTGAAATGTATTGAAATGAATTTTTCCCATACATTTTTGACAATGTGAGGTGTGCATGGCAAAAAACACTCACGGTGAAGGCATGTGATATAATATGAAAATATCAAAAGTTAACTAACCAATGATATTGAAGCATATAAATCGAATCATAACTATATGAAACTCGAATTTAAGCCATATTAAACTGGTAATATTGTGATTTTATGCCTGGTTTTCCATACGTTAGTTTAAATAGAGAGTTATGGAATATAACCTTGGCATATTGGCACTAAAATATATAATAAAGACATTTCAAATCAAACTGAAATGTATTGAAATGAATTTTTCCCATACATTTTTGACAATGTGAGGTGTGCATGGCAAAAAACACTCACGGTGAAGGCATGTGAAATAATATGAAAATATCAAAAGTTAACTAACCAATGATATTGAAGCATATAAATCGAATCATAACTATATGAAACTCGAATTTAAGCCATATTAAACTGGTAATATTGTGATTTTATGCCTGGTTTTCCATACGTTAGTTTAAATAGAGAGTTATGGAATATAACCTTGGCATATTGGCACTAAAATATATAATAAAGACATTTCAAATCAAACTGAAATGTATTGAAATGAATTTTTCCCATACATTTTTGACAATGTGAGGTGTGCATGGCAAAAAACACTCACGGTGAAGGCATGTGATATAATATGAAAATATCAAAAGTTAACTAACCAATGATATTGAAGCATATAAATCGAATCATAACTATATGAAACTCGAATTTGAGCCATATTAAACTGGTAATATTGTGATTTTATGCCTGGTTTTCCATACGTTAGTTTAAATAGAGAGTTATGGAATATAACCTTGGCATATTGGCACTAAAATATGTAATAAAGACATTTCAAATCAAACTGAAATGTATTGAAATGAATTTTTCCCATACATTTTTGACAATGTGAGGTGTGCATGGCAAAAAACACTCACGGTGAAGGCATGTGAAATAATATGAAAATATCAAAAGTTAACTAACCAATGATATTGAAGCATATAAATCGAATCATAACTATATGAAACTCGAATTTAAGCCATATTAAACTGGTAATATTGTGATTTTATGCCTGGTTTTCCATACGTTAGTTTAAATAGAGAGTTATGGAATATAACCTTGGCATATTGGCACTAAAATATATAATAAAGACATTTCAAATCAAACTGAAATGTATTGAAATGAATTTTTCCCATACATTTTTGACAATGTGAGGTGTGCATGGCAAAAAACACTCACGGTGAAGGCATGTGATATAATATGAAAATATCAAAAGTTAACTAACCAATGATATTGAAGCATATAAATCGAATCATAACTATATGAAACTCGAATTTGAGCCATATTAAACTGGTAATATTGTGATTTTATGCCTGGTTTTCCATACGTTAATTTAAATAGAAAAAAATTCTCGAATATATATACATATATGAAGAATCTATATTCTATACTAACATTTTATGGAATATAACCTTGGCATATTGCCATTAAAATATATAATAAAGACATTTCAAATCAAACTGAAATGTATTGAAATGAATTTTTCCCATACATTTTTGACAATGTGAGGTGTGCATGGCAAAAAACACTCACGGTGAAGGCATGTGAAATAATATGAAAATATCAAAAGTTAACTAACCAATGATATTGAAGCATATAAATCGAATCATAACTATATGAAACTCGAATTTAAGCCATATTAAACTGGTAATATTGTGATTTTATGCCTGGTTTTCCATACGTTAGTTTAAATAGAAAAAATTTTCGAATATATATACATATATGAAGAATCTATATTCTAAT
>NW_026562198.1:47500-62500 GCF_027943255.1 Anastrepha obliqua
ATGAAACTCGAATTTAAGCCATATTAAACTGGTAATATTGTGATTTTATGCCTGGTTTTTTCCATACGTTAGTTTAAATAGAAAAAATTTTCGAATATATATACATATATGAAGAATTCATATTAGCTATACTAACATGTTATGGAATATAACCTTGGCATATTGGCACTAAAATATATAATAAATACATTTCAAATCAAACTGAAATGTATTGAAATGAATTTTCCCCATACATTTTTGACAATGTGAGGTGTGCATGGCAAAAAACACCACGGTGAAGGCATGTGAAATGATATGAAAATATCAAAAGTTAACTAACCAATGATATTGAAACATATAAATCGAATCATAACTATATGAAACTCGAATTTAAGCCATATTAAACTGGTAATATTGTGATTTTATGCCTGGTTTTCCATACGTTAGTTTAAATAGAAAGTTATGGAATATAACCTTGGCATATTGGCACTAAAATATATAATAAAGACATTTCAAATTAAACTGAAATGTATTGAAATGAATTTTTCCCATACATTTTTGACAATGTGAGGTGTGCATGGCAAAAAACACTCACGGTGAAGGCATGTGATATAATATGAAAATATCAAAAGTTAACTAACCAATGATATTGAAGCATATAAATCGAATCATAACTATATGAAACTCGAATTTAAGCCATATTAAACTGGTAATATTGTGATTTTATGCCTGGTTTTCCATACGTTAGTTTAAATAGAGAGTTATGGAATATAACCTTGGCATATTGGCACTAAAATATATAATAAAGACATTTCAAATCAAATTGAAATGTATTGAAATGAATTTTTCCCATACATTTTTGACAATGTGAGGTGTGCATGGCAAAAAACACTCACGGTGAAGGCATGTGAAATAATATGAAAATATCAAAAGTTAACTAACCAATGATATTGAAGCATATAAATCGAATCATAACTATATGAAACTCGAATTTAAGCCATATTAAACTGGTAATATTGTGATTTTATGCCTGGTTTTCCATACGTTAGTTTAAATAGAGAGTTATGGAATATAACCTTGGCATATTGGCACTAAAATATATAATAAAGACATTTCAAATCAAACTGAAATGTATTGAAATGAATTTTTCCCATACATTTTTGACAATGTGAGGTGTGCATGGCAAAAAACACTCACGGTGAAGGCATGTGATATAATATGAAAATATCAAAAGTTAACTAACCAATGATATTGAAGCATATAAATCGAATCATAACTATATGAAACTCGAATTTGAGCCATATTAAACTGGTAATATTGTGATTTTATGCCTGGTTTTCCATACGTTAGTTTAAATAGAGAGTTATGGAATATAACCTTGGCATATTGGCACTAAAATATGTAATAAAGACATTTCAAATCAAACTGAAATGTATTGAAATGAATTTTTCCCATACATTTTTGACAATGTGAGGTGTGCATGGCAAAAAACACTCACGGTGAAGGCATGTGAAATAATATGAAAATATCAAAAGTTAACTAACCAATGATATTGAAGCATATAAATCGAATCATAACTATATGAAACTCGAATTTAAGCCATATTAAACTGGTAATATTGTGATTTTATGCCTGGTTTTCCATACGTTAGTTTAAATAGAAAAAATTTTCGAATATATATACATATATGAAGAATCTATATTCTAATACTAACATGTTATGGAATATAACCTTGGCATATTGGCACTAAAATATATAATAAAGACATTTCAAATCAAACTGAAATGTATTGAAATGAATTTTTCCCATACATTTTTGACAATGTGAGGTGTGCATGGCAAAAAACACTCACGGTGAAGGCATGTGAAATAATATGAAAATATCAAAAGTTAACTAACCAATGATATTGAAGCATATAAATCGAATCATAACTATATGAAACTCGAATTTAAGCCATATTAAACTGGTAATATTGTGATTTTATGCCTGGTTTTCCATACGTTAGTTTAAATAGAGAGTTATGGAATATAACCTTGGCATATTGGCACTAAAATATATAATAAAGACATTTCAAATCAAACTGAAATGTATTGAAATGAATTTTTCCCATACATTTTTGACAATGTGAGGTGTGCATGGCAAAAAACACTCACGGTGAAGGCATGTGATATAATATGAAAATATCAAAAGTTAACTAACCAATGATATTGAAGCATATAAATCGAATCATAACTATATGAAACTCGAATTTGAGCCATATTAAACTGGTAATATTGTGATTTTATGCCTGGTTTTCCATACGTTAATTTAAATAGAAAAAAATTCTCGAATATATATACATATATGAAGAATCTATATTCTATACTAACATTTTATGGAATATAACCTTGGCATATTGCCATTAAAATATATAATAAAGACATTTCAAATCAAACTGAAATGTATTGAAATGAATTTTTCCCATACATTTTTGACAATGTGAGGTGTGCATGGCAAAAAACACTCACGGTGAAGGCATGTGAAATAATATGAAAATATCAAAAGTTAACTAACCAATGATATTGAAGCATATAAATCGAATCATAACTATATGAAACTCGAATTTAAGCCATATTAAACTGGTAATATTGTGATTTTATGCCTGGTTTTCCATACGTTAGTTTAAATAGAAAAAATTTTCGAATATATATACATATATGAAGAATCTATATTCTAATACTAACATGTTATGGAATATAACCTTGGCATATTGCCATTAAAATATATAATAAAGACATTTCAAATCAAACTGAAATGTATTGAAATGAATTTTTCCCATACATTTTTGACAATGTGAGGTGTGCATGGCAAAAAACACTCACGGTGAAGGCATGTGAAATAATATGAAAATATCAAAAGTTAACTAACCAATGATATTGAAGCATATAAATCGAATCATAACTATATGAAACTCGAATTTAAGCCATATTAAACTGGTAATATTGTGATTTTATGCCTGGTTTTCCATACGTTAGTTTAAATAGAAAAAATTTTCGAATATATATACATATATGAAGAATCTATATTCTAATACTAACATGTTATGGAATATAACCTTGGCATATTGGCACTAAAATATATAATAAAGACATTTCAAATCAAACTGAAATGTATTGAAATGAATTTTTCCCATACATTTTTGACAATGTGAGGTGTGCATGGCAAAAAACACTCACGGTGAAGGCATGTGAAATAATATGAAAATATCAAAAGTTAACTAACCAATGATATTGAAGCATATAAATCGAATCATAACTATATGAAACTCGAATTTAAGCCATATTAAACTGGTAATATTGTGATTTTATGCCTGGTTTTCCATACGTTAGTTTAAATAGAGAGTTATGGAATATAACCTTGGCATATTGGCACTAAAATATATAATAAAGACATTTCAAATCAAACTGAAATGTATTGAAATGAATTTTTCCCATACATTTTTGACAATGTGAGGTGTGCATGGCAAAAAACACTCACGGTGAAGGCATGTGATATAATATGAAAATATCAAAAGTTAACTAACCAATGATATTGAAGCATATAAATCGAATCATAACTATATGAAACTCGAATTTGAGCCATATTAAACTGGTAATATTGTGATTTTATGCCTGGTTTTCCATACGTTAATTTAAATAGAAAAAAATTCTCGAATATATATACATATATGAAGAATCTATATTCTATACTAACATTTTATGGAATATAACCTTGGCATATTGCCATTAAAATATATAATAAAGACATTTCAAATCAAACTGAAATGTATTGAAATGAATTTTTCCCATACATTTTTGACAATGTGAGGTGTGCATGGCAAAAAACACTCACGGTGAAGGCATGTGAAATAATATGAAAATATCAAAAGTTAACTAACCAATGATATTGAAGCATATAAATCGAATCATAACTATATGAAACTCGAATTTAAGCCATATTAAACTGGTAATATTGTGATTTTATGCCTGGTTTTCCATACGTTAGTTTAAATAGAAAAAATTTTCGAATATATATACATATATGAAGAATCTATATTCTAATACTAACATGTTATGGAATATAACCTTGGCATATTGCCATTAAAATATATAATAAAGACATTTCAAATCAAACTGAAATGTATTGAAATGAATTTTTCCCATACATTTTTGACAATGTGAGGTGTGCATGGCAAAAAACACTCACGGTGAAGGCATGTGAAATAATATGAAAATATCAAAAGTTAACTAACCAATGATATTGAAGCATATAAATCGAATCATAACTATATGAAACTCGAATTTAAGCCATATTAAACTGGTAATATTGTGATTTTATGCCTGGTTTTCCATACGTTAGTTTAAATAGAAAAAATTTTCGAATATATATACATATATGAAGAATCTATATTCTAATACTAACATGTTATGGAATATAACCTTGGCATATTGGCACTAAAATATATAATAAAGACATTTCAAATCAAACTGAAATGTATTGAAATGAATTTTTCCCATACATTTTTGACAATGTGAGGTGTGCATGGCAAAAAACACTCACGGTGAAGGCATGTGAAATAATATGAAAATATCAAAAGTTAACTAACCAATGATATTGAAGCATATAAATCGAATCATAACTATATGAAACTCGAATTTAAGCCATATTAAACTGGTAATATTGTGATTTTATGCCTGGTTTTCCATACGTTAGTTTAAATAGAAAAAATTTTCGAATATATATACATATATGAAGAATCTATATTCTAATACTAACATGTTATGGAATATAACCTTGGCATATTGGCACTAAAATATATAATAAAGACATTTCAAATCAAACTGAAATGTATTGAAATGAATTTTTCCCATACATTTTTGACAATGTGAGGTGTGCATGGCAAAAAACACTCACGGTGAAGGCATGTGATATAATATGAAAATATCAAAAGTTAACTAACCAATGATATTGAAACATATAAATCGAATCATAACTATATGAAACTCGAATTTGAGCCATATTAAACTGGTAATATTGTGATTTTATGCCTGGTTTTCCATACGTTAGTTTAAATAGAAAAAAATTCTCGAATATATATACATATATGAAGAATCTATATTCTATACTAACATTTTATGGAATATAACCTTGGCATATTGCCATTAAAATATATAATAAAGACATTTCAAATCAAACTGAAATGTATTGAAATGAATTTTTCCCATACATTTTTGACAATGTGAGGTGTGCATGGCAAAAAACACTCACGGTGAAGGCATGTGATATAATATGAAAATATCAAAAGTTAACTAACCAATGATATTGAAGCATATAAATCGAATCATAACTATATGAAACTCGAATTTGAGCCATATTAAACTGGTAATATTATGATTTTATTCCTGGTTTTCCATACGTTAGTTTAAATAGAAAAAATTTTCGAATATATATACATATATGAAGAATCTATATTCTATACTAACATGTTATGGCATATTGGTGTTATTGTATTTTATTCCTGGTTTTCTATAGTTAGTTTAAATAGAAATAAATTTTTGAATTCAAAATTTTATATTCTATACTAGCATTACATAGAAATTATCCTCAACTGTTTGTTTCTTGTATAAATACAGGAAATTAAACAGATGATGAAGAGAAAAAAATAAGAAAAACAAAAATTTATAAGAAAAATTAAATTTTAAACAAAGGAAAAGAGGAGAAAATTTTTTCAATCATATATATTTATGATTAAAAAATAGAATTATGAAATTATTAATTTCAATTCAAAGAGAAAAATTATGTAATATATGAAATTATTACATTAAAAATGCATTTGAAAAAAAAGTAAAATGTTATTAAGAATGATAAATTATTTGAAAATTGGCAAATATTAAGAAGAAATATCGTTCTTATATTTTTATATAAAATATATAATATAGAGAACGAAAATTCTTTTTCATAAAAAACGGTTTTTGAATTTTGATAAGAAAAGCTAAAGGGGGGTCGCCCCTTTACTTTTTATATACACCGTAATTTATGAAATTTTCAAATATGAAAAACAAAGAAAAATATATAAATAAAAATATTATTCTGGTTGATCCTGCCAGTAGTTATATGCTTGTCTCAAAGATTAAGCCATGCATGTCTAAGTACAAACAAATTAAAAGTGAAACCGCAAAGGCTCATTATATCAGTTATGGTTCCATAGATCGTTAACAGTTACTTGGATAACTGTGGTAATTCTAGAGCTAATACATGCAATATAAACACGGACCTTATGGAACGTGTGCTTTTATTAGACTAAAACCAAGCGATCATTTGATCGTTAAATTGGTTGAACTCTAGATAACTTGCAGATCGTATGGTCCCGTACCGACGACAGATCTTTCAAATGTCTGCCCTATCAACTTTTGATGGTAGTATCTAGGACTACCATGGTTGCAACGGGTAACGGGGAATCAGGGTTCGATTCCGGAGAGGGAGCCTGAGAAACGGCTACCACATCTAAGGAAGGCAGCAGGCGCGTAAATTACCCACTCCCAGTTCGGGGAGGTAGTGACGAAAAATAACAATACAGGACTCATATCCGAGGCCCTGTAATTGGAATGAGTACACTTTAAATCCTTTAACAAGGACCTATTGGAGGGCAAGTCTGGTGCCAGCAGCCGCGGTAATTCCAGCTCCAATAGCGTATATTAAAGTTGTTGCGGTTAAAACGTTCGTAGTTGAATTTGTGCTTCATACGGGTAGTACAACTATATATTGTGGTATGTACATTACCTTATGTATGTAAGCGTATTACCGGTGGAGTTCTTATATATAATTAATACAATGTATTTTTTATATATTCCTCCTATTTAAACCTACTTCAGTGCTCTTCATCGAGTGTTGTTGTGGGCCGGTACAATTACTTTGAACAAATTAGAGTGCTTAAAGCAGGCTCCAAATGCCTGAATATTTTGTGCATGGAATAATGAAATAAGACCTCTGTTCTACTTTCATTGGTTTTTAGATCAAGAGGTAATGATTAATAGAAGCAGTTTGGGGGCATTAGTATTACGACGCGAGAGGTGAAATTCTTGGACCGTCGTAAGACTAACTTAAGCGAAAGCATTTGCCAAAGATGTTTTCATTAATCAAGAACGAAAGTTAGAGGTTCGAAGGCGATCAGATACCGCCCTAGTTCTAACCATAAACGATGCCAGCTAGCAATTGGGTGTAGCTACTACTATGGCTCTCTCAGTCGCTTCCCGGGAAACCAAAGCTTTTGGGCTCCGGGGGAAGTATGGTTGCAAAGCTGAAACTTAAAGGAATTGACGGAAGGGCACCACCAGGAGTGGAGCCTGCGGCTTAATTTGACTCAACACGGGAAAACTTACCAGGTCCGAACATAAGCGTGTAAGACAGATTGATAGCTCTTTCTCGAATCTATGGGTGGTGGTGCATGGCCGTTCTTAGTTCGTGGAGTGATTTGTCTGGTTAATTCCGATAACGAACGAGACTCAAATATATTAAATAGATGCTTTCAGGATTATGATGTTGAAACTTATATAGCCTTCTTTCATGCGTACATCTTGAATGTACAAGTGTTTGAATGTGTTTATATAAGTGGAGTCGTACCTGTTGGTTTGTCCCATTATAAGGACACTAGCTTCTTAAATGGACAAATTGCGTCTAGCAGTAACGAGATTGAGCAATAACAGGTCTGTGATGCCCTTAGATGTCCTGGGCTGCACGCGCGCTACAATGAAAGTATCAACGTGTATTTCCTAGACCGAGAGGTCCGGGTAAACCGCTGAACCACTTTCATGCTTGGGATTGTGAACTGAAACTGTTCACATGAACTTGGAATTCCCAGTAAGTGCGAGTTATTAACTCGCATTGATTAAGTCCCTGCCCTTTGTACATACCGCCCGTCGCTACTACCGATTGAATTATTTAGTGAGGTCTCCGGACGTGATCACTGTGACGCCTCGTGTGTCACGGTTGTTTCGCAAAAGTTGACCGAACTTGATTATTTAGAGGAAGTAAAAGTCGTAACAAGGTTTCCGTAGGTGAACCTGCGGAAGGATCATTATTGTGTTCCATATCCGTAAGAAAAACAAACAAACAAACAAACAAACAGACAAGCAAACAAACGAACAAAAAGAAAAAAAAAAAAAAAAAAAAAAAGAAAAAAAAAAAATTTATATAATTATTTTGAATCCATAATTCTTTTTATTCTTTTTCATTCAATTTGTGATCCATCAATTATATCATATTAAATATAATATATGATGGTACATTTTGTAATGTTTTTTCTTATTTTTTTCTTTTAAAAACCTTTAAACATGAAAATAAAAAGTTGTACTTATTATTCATTTGATTGAATGATAAGTTAATTTGTTCACAATAACAAAAGTGGTATATATTTATTATATTATTATATATACATAAAATGATTAAAAAAATACAAAATAATTGAATCATAATAAATACCACCACTGTATTATTGTTGAACTAAGACATTCGCAACTTAATAAAAATGTTTAGAGTTAAATATATTTGATATATATTATTGAAAGAAAATCAATTTATATATTATTAATATTATTTAATTTTACTCTTTCAATTAATATATGCAAAAAAAAATTGACATTTGTTATAAATAAAAATAAATAAAAAAATACTCTAAGCGGTGGATCACTTGGCTCATGGGTCGATGAAGAACGCAGCAAACTGTGCGTCATCGTGTGAACTGCAGGACACATGAACATCGACATTTTGAACGCATATCGCAGTCCATGCTGTTATGTACATTAAATTCAATTTTAAAGTACTGCTTGGACTACATATGGTTGAGGGTTGTAAGACTATGCTAAATAAGTTGCTTATTCTTTTATAAAAATAATTGAATTTAAGCAAATGTGTATATTATTGGATTTTAAATAATTCATAATATTAATAGCAAAAAAAATAAAGATATATAATGAATTTTATTTATTATATATTCTTTAAAAAAAAAATCCTCTCAAATAAAATGAAATGATGAAAATATTGAATCTAAGTATTCTTTACAAAAAATTTTCATATTATTTATATATATATATAAAATAATAATTTATATATGTAATTAAAAGGAGGAATGTCTAGCATAAAAATTAAATTTTTTATTCTAGGATTGCCTCATTTTACATTATTATTATTTTTATATATTTACAATATATAAAAGGAGAAAAGAAAAATAGAGATGAAAAGATGATATAATTTTTTTATTAAATTGTGAGAAGATAAAAAAAGAATATTAAAACAACCTCAACTCATATGGGATTACCCCCTGAATTTAAGCATATTAATGAGGGGAGGAAAAGAAACTAACAAGGATTTTCTTAGTAGCGGCGAGCGAAAAGAAAATAGTTCAGCACTAAGTCACTTTGTCTATATGTCAAATGTGAGATGCAGTGTATGGAATATCTTAATATCTAGTATGAGAAATTAACGATTTAAGTCCTTCTTAAATGAGGCCATTTACCCATAGAGGGTGCCAGGCCCGTATAACGTTAATGATTACTAGAAAGATATTTCCAAAGAGTCGTGTTGCTTGATAGTGCAGCACTAAGTGGGTGGTAAACTCCATCTAAAACTAAATATAACCATGAGACCGATAGTAAACAAGTACCGTGAGGGAAAGTTGAAAAGAACTCTGAATAGAGAGTTAAATAGTACGTGAAACTGCTTAGAGGTTAAGCCCGATGAACCTGAATATCCATTATGAAAAATTCATCATTAAATAATTAAAAAAATAATGTGCATTTTTTTCATATAAGGACATTGTAATCTATTAACATAATAAAGTATTTATCAAAAGATCATTGGTGATATTAAGTTTATTTAAATTAATTTGCTTTTTAAGCATATTAACATAAAATAAATACTAATGATTTGATAAAGTGTTGATAGATTTTATTATATATAATGCTAAAATTCATTTTTTGAATTTTACAAAAAATTTAATATCTATGATATTAATATTTATTTGTATGCATTTATATGATTAACAATGCGAAAGATTCAGGATACCTTCGGGACCCGTCTTGAAACACGGACCAAGGAGTCTAACATATGTGCAAGTCATTGAGTTATATTAAACTTAATGGCATAATTAACTTAACTTAAATATAATGGGATTAATTTTTAGTCTATTTTTTAATAAATAGTCAATTAATTCAATCCCGGGGCGTTCCATATAGTTATGTATAATGATAATTTATTATTATTTATACCTCTAACTGGAGCGTACCTTGAGCATATATGCTGTGACCCGAAAGATGGTGAACTATACTTGATCAGGTTGAAGTCAGGGGAAACCCTGATGGAAGACCGAAACAGTTCTGACGTGCAAATCGATTGTCAGAATTGAGTATAGGGGCGAAAGACCAATCGAACCATCTAGTAGCTGGTTCCCTCCGAAGTTTCCCTCAGGATAGCTGGTGCATTTAAAAATTATATAAAATAATCTTATCTGGTAAAGCGAATGATTAGAGGCCTTAGGGTCGAAACGATTTTAACCTATTCTCAAACTTTAAATGGGTAAGAACCTCACCTTTCTTGATATGAAGGTTGAGGTTATGATATAATGTGCCCAGTGGGCCACTTTTGGTAAGCAGAACTGGCGCTGTGGGATGAACCAAACGTAATGTTACGGTGCCTAAATTAACAACTCATGCAGATACCATGAAAGGCGTTGGTTGCTTAAAACAGCAGGACGGTGGACATGGAAGTCGTAATCCGCTAAGGAGTGTGTAACAACTCACCTGCCGAAGCAACTAGCCCTTAAAATGGATGGCGCTTAAGTTGTATACCTATACATTACCGCTAAAGTAGATGATTTATAAAACAATTTCGATTGATTTATAAATTTTGAAACTTTAGTGAGTAGGAGGGTACAATAGTGTGCTTAGAAGTGTTTGGCGTAAGCCTGCATGGAGCCGCTATTGGTACAGATCTTGGTGGTAGTAGCAAATAATCGAATGAGACCTTGGAGGACTGAAGTGGAGAAGGGTTTCGTGTGAACAGTGGTTGATCACGAGTTAGTCGGTCCTAAGTTCAAGGCGAAAGCCGAAAATTTTCAAGTTTTTAATAAAAAAAAATATTAATAAAAATATATTTAAAAATAATTAAAATACTTGAATTATTTTGAACGAAAGGGAATACGGTTCCAATTCCGTAACCTGTTGAGTATCCGTTTGTTATTAAAAATGGGCCTTGTGCTCATCCTGGCAACAGGAACGACCATAAAGAAGCCGTCGAGAGATATCGGAAGAGTTTTCTTTTCTGTTTTATAGTCGTACTACCATGGAAGTCTTTCGAAGAGAGATATGGTAGATGGACTAGAAGAGCATGACATTTACTGTTGTGTCGATATTTTCTCCTCGGACCTTGAAAATTTATGGTGGGGTCACGCAAACTTCTCAACAGGCCGTACCAATATCCGCAGCTGGTCTCCAAGGTGAAGAGTCTCTAGTCGATAGAATAATGTAGGTAAGGGAAGTCGGCAAATTAGATCCGTAACTTCGGGATAAGGATTGGCTCTGAAGATTGAGATAGTCGGGCTTGATTGGGAAGCAATACCATGGTTTATGTACTCGTTCTGGGTAAATAGAGAATTACGATTCTTGTTCCCCGGATAGTAGTTACGTAGCCAATTGTGGAACTTTCTTGCTAAAATTTTTAAGGAATTATATCATTCGATATATATTCCTTTTAAATTATAACGATTATCAATTAACAATCAATTCAGAACTGGCACGGACTTGGGGAATCCGACTGTCTAATTAAAACAAAGCATTGTGATGGCCCTAACGGGTGTTGACACAATGTGATTTCTGCCCAGTGCTCTGAATGTCAAAGTGAAGAAATTCAAGTAAGCGCGGGTAAACGGCGGGAGTAACTATGACTCTCTTAAGGTAGCCAAATGCCTCGTCATCTAATTAGTGACGCGCATGAATGGATTAACGAGATTCCTACTGTCCCTATCTACTCATTCTAATTGTGAACGTTGAAGCGAACGGACGCGTGAGCGGATGTTTTTACTTTGCGAATTATAAAAATATTCTTGAGCGATTGTTTTTCCCTAGAAAATACTACATTTTACCGTCGGCAAGTGACGTACATTGTGTACAAATCGGCGCGTGTGTGTGTGCAGGAAACTGTTCGGCTGTCGTGCGACCGTCGGTGGGTTTTTCGCCGTTACTGAGAGACACTTAAATTGCGCGTACCTGACTGGTAGCTATTAAGCGAAAAACTATTGTGCGTGTAATTGTCCCGTCAAGTGGGCGCCGCTATAATTGCGCGCACCTGTGTCGGTGTAACACGTGCTGGAAAACTTTTATTGTTGTGTGGGTAGCGAGGAACGCTATAAATTTTTGCGAATTCTCTTTTGTGCTATATCCGCGAGTGATTAGCGCTAATTGAGTAACGCTGCGGTGAAGCAGTGCATGAACTGTGCATTGTGCTTAGTGAGTGCCGTTGTGTGAGTACGGGAAAATACCGCTGTGTTTTCCCGGAATTTTAGTGAGAGACGCTATAATTGCGCGCACCTGTGGGAAAACTAAAATCGTTGTGCGGGTAGCGAGAAACACTATATACGGCGTAACTGTATAAGTGTGTGATAAACTGTGTGTGGAATTGTCGGTGGACTCTCCCGTTAGTGGGTGCCACTATAATTGCGTGCGGGTGCCACTATAATTGTTGTGCGTTTTAATTGCGTGACGCGATTTACAGTGGTGGCAGAGGGCTATGCCCAAATTAGGCGTAGGAATGAAGAGGGCGAGCACCCCTCTCCAGGGCAGTTCGAGATTGGCGTCATCAGCGATGGATGAGTCAACGTCGGGGGAGGAAGAGGTCCTCCTGAGATCACCCCCCCGCATGAAGAAGAAAACCGCTGGAGGAGCAGCGGTCACAACAGAAAAGGTGACGGCGAAAGCACCCGTAATGGGTAAGTTGGGGGTAAGCGGAAGCGAGGGCGTTTCCGAGGGGGAAAAAAAGGGGGAGAAAAAGGTGCGGAAGGCAGGGGCCAAATCGGGTCCAGCCGGGCAGCGGATGGAGAAAATCCGCAGAATTTCGGGTGCTTCCCTGGAGAATTCGGGAGCGTTCGGTGAAAAAGTTGGGGGGCAATTTATGGGGCGTTTCAAGTCCATTGTGACGGCCTTTAGTGGAGCCGTCATAGACATGGACGGCGTCCCAAAGAACGCAGCGAAGGACCTCCTGGGATACTCCTTGGAGTTCGAGGCGCTTTTTGTGGAGATGGTGGCGGAGATCGCCCATCTTCGTGGGCGGTTGGAAGCCACAAAAACAAGTAGAGAGGAAGCACCTCGGAGGACGGCTGGAGCTTCGCTGGCTGGTGCAGCGCTGATGCCGGCACCTCAGGCGCCTGCGCCTGTGTTGCCTGCGTTGCCGGTGCCCAAGCCAGTTGAGACCTGGTCGGTCGTAGTAAGGGGTAAGACCCCCACTACGTCCAAAGAGGTGATCAAAAAAGTAGTAAAAGAGGTAGGGCCTTCTATGGGGGTAAGGGTGCACGAGGTGCGCCCGTTGAAGGATGGAGGTGCGATTATTCGCACCCCATCAGTTGCTGAGAGGGATAACTTGGTAAAAAATGCCAAGTTTTCCGAGGTGGGGCTCGATGTGAGCATACGTCGGAAGCTGGGGCCTAGGGTTGTGGTCCAGGGGGTCCACACGGAGATCTCCCCTGACGAGTTCATGGGAGAGTTGTTCCGTTTGAACCTCAAGGAGTTCAGCCCTGGGTGTCTTGAGAAGGACGTGAGGATGATCAGCCGTCCGTGGAAGGTCAGCCCTGATGGAGTGACGAATGTGGTCCTTGAGGGCACGGACATGCTAATGTCCGCCCTCCTGGAAGCAGGTCGCTGCTACGTAAAGTGGTTTTCCTTCCGGGTACGGCCGGACCAACTGACGCCCGGCTGCTTCCGATGCATGGGATTTGATCACAGGGTGGCAGAATGCAGAGCCAAGAAGGATGTCTGCCGTAGGTGCGGGCAGGAAGGACACAGGAGTGCAGGTTGTGGCAATGCCCCGCATTGTCGCAACTGTGCATTTAAGGGCAAGCCAGCCGGACATCTGATGATGTCCACTGTCTGCCCGGTGTACTGTGCCATTGTTGCCCGTGCGAATGCTAGACATTGATGGTTGAGCTATATCAACTGAACTGTCAGGGGTCTTATGCCGTGATGTGTGAATTGGGGGCGTGTATGTCGGAGGGGGGCTGCGGCATTGCTTTGCTCCAGGAACCATACTCCACCAATGGGGTGGTGAGAGGTCTTCCTGGTGGCTTCAGGGTCTTTACGGACCTTGGAGTCAATGCCGCAGTAGCTGTGTGTGAGCCAAGCTACTCTTGCGTAGTGGTTGACTCATCACAGTGGGGAGTATGTGTGTGTGTTGAGGGCGATTTCGGCAAAGTATATGTCGCCAGCCTATACTGCAAGTTCAATGAACCTCTAGAACCATACTTGAGATACATAGAGGCGGTGCTACTACGTGAAAGTAGCAACCCTGTCATCATGTGTCTCGATGCCAATGCCACCTCCCCGATGTGGTTCAGCAAAACATCCAGGCACACTGCTGGATATCGGAGCCACAGTCGTGGTGAGGCCATGAGCGATTGGGTGGTGGCAAATAGCCTCCTCATTGCAAACGAACCGAGTGAATGGTATACGTTTGATGGGCCTAGAGGAGTGAGCGACATTGACGTGACGCTCATGAATGAAGCAGCCGCGAGCAAGTTTGAATGTAGCTGGAGTGTCAAGGGTGGTTGGGGAATTAGTGACCATAATTTAATTCAAATCATGGTTACTCCTCGTACCCCACAGTCGGAAAGTGTGAGTCCATTGAGACGATGGCGTACCACATGCGCCGACTGGAATAGATACGGTCAGACCGTTAGAGAAGCGGTATTGGGTATACCGCTTAACGTGTTTGAAAATTTCGGGGTCGACGAGCAAATTGCTCGTT